>NW_016107750.1:334437-336546 GCF_001604975.1 Cebus imitator
GATGGTCTCGATCTCTTGACCTCGTGATCCACCCGCCTCGGCCTCCCAAAGTGCTGGGATTATAGGCGTGAGCCACTGCCCCCGGCCCTAATTTTTGTATTTTCAGTAGAGATGAGATTTCACCATGTTGGTCAGGCTGGTCTCGAACTCCTGACCTCATGATCTGCCGCCTTGACCTCCCAAAGTGCTGGGATTACAGGCATGAGCCACCTCGCCCAGAATGAGGGTGTTCTTTTCTTACTCAAGCTGGGGTTTGGGGCCCACTAAATCTCTTGCCTCCTCAGGCTAGGGTTGGCCAGTGGACTGGTTAAGTTGCCCCAGGCCTCCTCCCTACCCTCCCATTCCCGTACCCTGAAGACACCTCTTTACAGAGTCAGGCAGGGACACCTGAGATTGGGGCCCCTTGACCTTGGCTGAGGCCCCTTGCCTGCTGCCCTCAGACTTTCATTTGTGGAAGGAGAACCACCCTCCCCAGGTGATCATGTGCTGTAGAGGAGGTCAAATGGGAATTCCCGCCTCCAGGAAAGCACCTAGTTTTATTCCTCTGGGTCTGTCTTGATGCCTAGCCCTAGGAATGAGCTGACTTTTGCCCTTTTTGTTTGACACTCACCCTGGGACAATACTCTAAATCCTGGCAGTAACCTTGTGAGACAGGTGTGTCCAGCTCCTATTTTGGATGAGCACACCGAGGCTGGAGCAGGGTGGCAGTTTGCTCAGAGTCAGCCAGGAGTGGAGGAGCTGGGTCTGACCCTGACCTTCCCCCTGTTCGAGGGGCTACACCATTGAGTCTTTTAGGAAGGTGCCAAGGAGGACACTTGGCCTCCTCCTGGGCTTGGGACTGGCCCCTGGTCCCCCAGGCTTTGTGTCCTACCCTGCCTTGCCCAGAGCTGGGCCCTACTCCCTGGCCTTTCTGCCCCGCCTATGAGCCCCAACATACCCTGAAATCCAAACCCTGCCACTCCTGCAGGGAAGGGCAGAGTGGGAGGAGGATGTGGGATCTGGAACCCAGTACTGGGGACAGTGAAAACATCACCGCAGCTCGGTGTCTGTGCCGCTCATGCTGAGACCTGGTCATTCAGTAGACACTCCTGGGCCTGGGCTAGTGCTGGGCTGGCCCAGAGCAGAGAGGCCTGAGAGTCCCATCTGAGCCTTGTCTCCCCAGTTGTGGGGTCCTTTGTCTCAGGTGTGTGCCGCTTTGCAGCTCAAACAGGCCTCCTTGTTCTCTGGGTTCCTGCTCAAACACCCCCTCCTCTGGGATGCCTTCTGGGATTTCTCCAGGCCACCTTGCTGCCACCCTTCTGGCATCTCAACCTGCCTTGGCTACAGTTGACATGCAGGTCGTTACCTCACTGAGGGCCGGGTTGGGCCCTAGTTAGTCCCTATCCTCATCGTATCTGCTGGGTCTCAGCTGAGTCCCAGCTCTACCTCGGATTCCTTATCTGTCAAGTGAGTCCAGGGCACAGAACCGTGTTTAGGGACCACAGGGCAGAATGAGGCCAGAAAGGGCTCCTTCTTGGTCTCCTTGACCTGGTGCATGTGCCCTGCCTTGTAAACTGGGGCCTCAGAGGATCAGGACACGGAACACCCAGGCTCGACCCTGGGAACTGTAAGGTACTGTCTACTACTATCATGGGACCTGGGTGAGCTTTCTCCTTACGAATAGGGGTGCTGACCCCTGACACATATGTACCCTGTGAGATTGCAAGCAGAGAGCTCAGCATGATGGATGGGTGCTGTGCTGATTCTCTGAGTCTCAGTTTTTTTTATCTAAGAAATGGCAGTGAGGCCCCATTAGTGCTCATGGGACTCATATGAGGGGTGGTGTGTGAGAGGGGCTTGCTTTTGCTCAGGTCAGACACCTCAGGTCCCCAGGGGTGGGGGACAACAGGTGCTGGCTGTTGTCAGGGAGGGCCATGGAGCCAGGGACCTGACCTGCCTCCCTCACATCTGTGGTTTCAACTGCGATGCTCTTAATCAGTGCAATTCTCCTGCCTCAGCCTCCTGAGTAGCTGGAATTACAGGCACACGCCACCATGCCCAGCTAATTTTTTGTAGTTTTAGTAGAGACGGGGTTTCACCCTTCTGCTTGCTGCTTTTTTTTTTTTTTTT
>NW_016107750.1:336841-363737 GCF_001604975.1 Cebus imitator
CCACCCACCTCGGCCTCCCAAAGTGCTAGGATTATAGGCGTGAGCCACCTTCTGCTTGCTTCTTTAGGCTGGGCTGCCTTTGTGTATATCTGTGCTCAGGACCAGAGTCAGGAGACCCTGGCTCAAGAGGCCCCACCTAGGCACTTTGTGGCCCTGGGACCCCACCTTTGCCCAGCCTGGGCTAGACCAGGCCACTGGGTCAGGATCCTCCTGGACCCACAGCAGCCCTGCCCAGCACCCCGTCCGTCTGCCTCTCAGCCACACCCTTCCTGCTCTCCTCTGATTCCACGCACAGGGGCTGCCTTTGCTGCACGCACCGTCAGGAAAACCGCTCTCTTGGCAGATGATGGCCGCCAGAGGCAGTGCCAGCGCAGGCACTGCTGCTGCTCCAGGGCTCATGGTCTAGACGGTCCAGCTGCTTTGCCAAGGGGCAGCCCTGAGGCCTGTGACCTCCAGCGGGCTCAGGACACACATCTGTCCACTCTGGTAGAGACTCTAGTATGGAGATGCCCTCCCCCTGCCCCTCCATACACTACCCTCTCCTCAGGGAATGCACCCTCTCAGAAGCCCTCTCTAGCCCCAGGGCTGTGGTGAGGGCCCCTTCCCTGGGGCTCAGACTGGACTGCGGTCATCAGTTTACTTATTTTCCTTCCCACCGGGCAGTGAGCTTCTTGAGTAACGTGCATTTCTGGGTCCCTGGCACACAGGAGGCCCTCAGTCAATGCTTGTGTTTGTTGGACAGTTTTGGGGGACTGGGAGGACCTTAAAATTTTCGGAGGAGGGGAGATAGAGTCCCAGAGACGGGGGTATGGGGCATGGAGTGAGGCTTCACTATCCAGAGGAGAGGGCTCTGGGTTCCAATCCTGGCAGCCTGGGGACTGACCCAGCTGGACCACTTACTTCAGCTCTCCAGGCCTCAGTTTCCTTATTTGTAAATGGGCATCTTCAAGCTGCCTCTCTTGGTCACACTGAGGTCGTACCAAGGTAAAGTAAGGGGGTGCTTTGCAAAGCCCCTGAAGACGTGACTCTTCCCAGCACTGTTCTAGGCGTGACAGTGGGCCAGGATGGGCAGGAGGCCTGCCCCAGGCCCCTGTGTGCTCTGGGAGGCTGACTTCTTCCTTGAATTGCCTCTGAGTACAGCCCAGTACCTCATCCCAGCCTGGTCCCCAGGCCTAGCGTTAGCCCAGCGACCAAGGCTGAAGGGGGCAGGGTGGGCGGTGTATGCTGCGGCCAGAGGCCGCGGGCTCCGGAGCATGTGCTCCTTCTCCTCCAGGACCCTCCAGAAACCAGAAACCTTTCCCCAGCCTGCCCTTGGCTCCAACAGGCCACGCTGTCGGGAGAGGGTCCCCTACATGTGCTAAGCAAAGATCAGGAGCAGAGGCCCTCCATGTACCCCAGCCTGCTGGCTCCATGGCCTGGTCACATCCACAGCTGACCCAGCCTCCCTTCACTGGGGTCCCCTCTGCTACCCACGTTTTTATATTTTGAGCAGATGAAAGATCCTGAAAGATTCTCATTCTGGGTGTGTGTGCATGCGTGTGCATGTGCATGCGTGCGCACACTGGTGTTTTGGCTGGGATTAGCTGGCCGCTGGCTGCTGGTTCCTCGGAGCTCTGCTGTGTTGAGAGGACATCAGAGAGCCTGTGCTGAGCTGCTTCTCGGGGAGCCCCCACCCTCCTGCACATCCTAGGGCAGGGTATTTGGGGTCAGGAGTGGCAGAAGAGAGAGGATGGGGGAGGCAGGCCCTGCTGCAGGCTCTGGCCCACCTCTGGCCCTGGCCCCCAGCGAGGGTTGGGGCCCAGCCCTGTTTCCTGCTGGCCCCTGCCCCCCTGGCCGACCCCTGCTCCCCAAGCAGCAGCTGGCGGTGCAGGGGGCGCATGCGTGCGGCGGGAGTGAGCTGGCTGCGGAGAATTAATATTCCTGGAACATCGCCCTGGCCTCCTGCACACGCCGAGGAGAATATTACGGCGATTAGCGGTGGGAGTTCGGCCTGCACGCAATATCTGGATGGAGAATTCGGTGTGATTAATCTGGCGCTAAGTAGCAGCCTCCGGGGTCCGCAGGGCTCTGGCATGTTTGGAATGGGAAAAAAGCTTGGGAGCAGAGCAATTCTTTGGGGGGTTCTTTGGGAGTCTGCCAGGGTGGCAGCTGTGCCCGGGGCAGGCTGCAGGCTCCTGGTGGCCCCAGGTGGGCAGATCATCCCTTGTCTGCCGTCGGCGGACTGCCAGCAGATAAAAGTGTGCGTGGTTCAGAATCTCTGCCCATGCGACACCTGTCTCAGGCTTTTCTCTTTAGCCTCCTGCTTTCAGGGTCGCCGACCCATGCTGGAGTTGTAGCGTCACTGACACTTCACACCACCTTTCAGGGCCTCAGTTTCTTCATCTGTAGAACAGGATGCATAATCCCTACCCTGCCATGTCAGGGGAAAGTCACTATAATTTTTCACACTTCATGGAGGAGGAAACAGGCTGTGAGCATTTTGCACAGCCAGGCGTGGCTCTGTGCTGTGCAGATGTTAAGGATTATTGTTAATAATTCGACTAAGAACCTGAGTTCGGCAGCTACCAGTTCCTGTTGCTTTGTCTTTGCTCTTTGGGCAATGGCAGATCTGGTGTTCGGAACCTCCCAGAGTGTGTCGGTGAGGTGTGGTGGCAGGGGATAGTACTGGTCGCCCCGTATGTAAAATGGGTATAAAAATAGCGCACTTCCCTGAAGTGGAGGCCCACATGAGAACAGTGCCTGGTTTATGCTGTTCTGGGGCTGCTTTCTAGTCTAACTTGAGGCAGCAGTAGATACCAGGTGAAACTGGTGGTGATGTGGGTCGGGGAACATCTGTGGGTCTGGCCTTCCTGCCAGTCACCAGCCCCAGCCAGGCGGCTTCGTTGGATAGAAGCATTGACTGCGAGAGCTGGAAAGAAGCTTCCTGATCTTCCCCAGTGTCTTCACTTAAGAGCAAGGAAACCGAGGCACAGAGAAGGAATGAGGCTTGCCCAGGGTTGCACCAAAGTAGCGGTGTGGAGGGAGGATTGTGGTTTTTGGAGCCAGCCAGGCCTGCATTGACCTTGGACAAGTCTTTCTTTCTCTGGGCCTCAGTTTCCCTATCTGTAGAATGGGAACATTCTGCCAGCCTTTTGGGGTGGAAGAACAGTGTAATGGGGAAGGAACAGAGCAGACACTCTACTCCTTTTTTTTTTTTTTNGGATGGTCTCGATCTCTTGACCTCGTGATCCACCCGCCTCGGCCTCCCAAAGTGCTGGGATTACAGGCTTGAGCCACCGCGCCCGGCCTTAGCATAATGTTTTTAAGGTTCATCCATTTGTAGCACATATCAGCGCTTCATTCCTTTTTATAGCTGAGTACTATTCCATTATATGTATATAACGCAATTTTCTTTATCCACTCATGTAGGGGACACTTGGGTTGTTTATACTGTTTGGTTATTGCGAATAATGTTGCTATGCACATTGGCATACAAGTATTTGTTTGTGTCCCTGCTTTCAATTCTTTTTTTTTTTTTTTTTGATATAGGGTGTCACTCTGTTGCCTGGAGTGCAATAGCATGATCTCAGCTCACTGCAGCCTCTGCCTCTCTCCTGGGTTCAAGTGATTCTCCCACCTCAATCTCATGAGTAGCTGGGACTACAGGTACATGCCACCATGCCTGGCTAATTTTTGTTTTGTTTTGTTTTGAGACAGAGTCTCACTGTGTCGCCAGGCTGGAGTGTAGTGGTGCGATCTTGGCTCACTGCAACCTCCACCTCCTGGGTTTAAGTGATTCCCCTGCCTCATCCTCCTGAGTAGCTAGGACTACAGGTGCACACCACCATGCCCGGCTAATTTTTTTATTTTGAGACAGAGTCTTGCCCTGTCACTAGGCTGGAGTGTAGTGGCACGATCTTGGCTCACTGCAACCTCTGCCTCTCAGGTTCAGCAATTCCCCTGCCTCCGCCTCCTGAGTAGCTGGGACTACAGGTGTGTGCCACCAGGCCTGATGGCACATTTTTTGTATTTTAGTAAAGACGGGGTTTCACCATGTTGGCCAGGATGGTCTTGATCTCTGGACTTCGTGATCCACCTGCCTTGGCCTTCCAAAGTGCTGGGATTATAGGCATGAGCCACTGCGCCCAGTCATGCCTGGCTAATTTTTGTATTTTTAGTAGAGACGGGGTTTCACCATGTTGGCCAGGCTGGTCTCGAACTCCTGGCCTCAAGTGATCCACCCACATTGGCCTCCCAGCAAGCTGGAATTACAGGAGTGAGCCACTGCGTCTGGACAGCAGCCTGCTTTCTTAACAGGAAAAGGTCCAGTTCTGGGAGTTCCAGAGGGCTTTCTGAAGGGTGTCCAGCACATACGTCTGGCTTGCCTCCCTTTGCCCAGGGTGCTGGACTTGCCGAAAGCTCTCTTGGTGAAGGAATTCCAACATTGCACTTTTTCACTCACTTGCTTCACGCACTGTGGAACATTTCCAAATCTGATTTGCAGGACTTTTTTTTTTTTTTTGGCTAGGGAGGATTCAGACTTCCATGCAACTCACCATGCCCAGAAATGGATACTGGATCAATTGTCTTCACTCCCCCTTTCCCATGCAAGCAATGTAATGGCCTTTGAAAGGGGTTGATTTGTGGTCTTCCAGCATTAGAATGGTCTGTGGTCTTGAGCAGCTAAATTTGAAACCGGGCTTTTCAGGAGGATCAATTGAACTCTGAAACAGCTGGACATAGTGCAAGGTGGCAGGGGTCAGGGAGAGAGGCAGGTGGGGCTCCTTGGGCTTGGCTGTGCCTTCACTGTTGACTCCTCAGTGCTGGGAACAGTGAGAGCTCACACAAGTGCTGCTTGAATGAATGCACGCATGCATGAGAGGATGGATCCGTGCTATGATGAGATGCAGCAGAGTATGTTGGATAAAAGCCTAGACAGCCTGGAGTAGAACCCCAGCTCTGCTCTTTGTTAGCGGTGTGACTTCGGGTAACTCAGTTCAGTTCTCTGGGCCTCAGTTTGCTCATCTGTGAAATGGTTGGACTAGATGATTCCAGCACTCCTCCCAGCTCAGATGTTCTGGTTTCTTTGTTGGCCTTCATCCCCAACAATAATGCACCCAAAACAAAGGCTTGGTGCTCTCTGATCCCTCTAGCTCAGTCACCATGCTCCCAAAAAGCTGTACTCCCAAATAGAGGCAACATGGCCTCTCTACCCAAATGTGCCAGGGAGTTGCCAACATGAAAATGTGCTTTTTTGCTTCTGGGGGTTGGGTGCCTATACCTTCCCGTCGATGCATTTGACCCTTCCTCCCTTCCTCCCAGCCATCCTGATCCAGCTTACATACCTCCTCCTCCAGGAAGCCTTTCCTGATGCCAACTCCCAGCTCCAGTCCTTTCAAGGTCCTTCTCTGCGTCGTCTGCTCTTGGCTTGGGATCCCACCTCACTCATGTTAGGGTGTGTGTGCGAGGTTATTGAATAATTGTGCACATGTGTCCTCCACGGTTCAAGGGGACTGAAGGGAACCCTTCATAGATTGCTTATCTATGAAGTGCCTGGCCCGGTGCTAGGAGGCACATTGGCACTCCTTGTCTGAAATAACCCTCTCAAAATCTCAGTGGCATAAAGGAGGAAACTGAGGCTTGGCAAGCTGATTTGGAGCCTAGTCTCTGATCCCCTGAAGCTGTTTCTTCCCACTGCCACGCCCCCTCTCCCTCAGACTGTGCTGTGTCCTCCCGATACCTTGGAGACCCTGATCAGATAAAGCAATTATGCTGGCTGCTAACTGGGATCGGCTCCTGCTGAGAGGCCACGCCCGCTCTCAGCATTTTGCATCCCTTATCTCATGTAATCTCACAGCAGCCTTATAAGGTAGGTCTTATTCTTATCCCCGTTTTACAGGTGGAGCATGTGTGGCTCTGAGAAGTCACTTGCTCAAGGTCACACAGGAAGGAAGTGGTGGAGCCAAGATTTAAAACTAGACAGCCTGATGTAGGTGCCTGCCAAATTGAATTGCAGTTCTTCAATCCACTATTTAAATCAGCCTTGCCTGGGTTCCTCAGGGCATACTTCTTGGTACACACTGTGTGGGTCAGAGGACGAGGGGCACAGGATGACAGACCGGCGTCCTTGGCTGATCTCAAAGCCCCACTGGGAAGGGGCAGGTACAGTTCTGCTGGGGTCTTGTGAGGGTCTGCACTGTGCTGAGTGAGACCCTTGGAAGGGACATTGTTGTTATGCTGTCAGCTTCACATAGGGTGGGGTGGGCTCAGAGGGGTCAGTGGTTGATCTAAGGTCACCCAGTGAGCAAGTTGGGGACCAGGATTTGAACTCGAGCAGCTGGCCTCAGAGCCCCTATCCCTTTCCACCATTTCTTCCTGCCTTCCAGGACACTGCATATGAGCTGCTATGGGGGGCAAGCATAGAAATTGGTATTTGACTTGGACTTGGGGTATGGGTCAGTCTTCTTAGAGGAATCATGTAAGTCAAGACCCTCATGTAACACAGGAAGTGGTGGGAGTAGGGGAGAAGAGGTGTTTCCGGCAGAGAGAACAGCACGTGGAAAGGCCCGGAGGCAAGAGAGCATTTTTTTTTAAGATAACTGGGTGCAGTGGCTCACACCTTTAATCCTAGCACTTTGGGAGGCCGAGGTAGAAGGATCACTTGAGTCTGTGAGTTTGAGATCAGCCTGGGCAACCTAGTGAGACCCTGTCCCTACAAAAAAATTAAACAACAACAACAAAACAAAGGAAACAGAATGAAGGTTTGTTGTGGTTTCGTCACTTGCATTTGCAGTTGCAATCTTTGAGTAGTCAGTTTATCTAGAAGGGTTTACTCAATTGTGTGGATTCGGTCCCAAGGACTGAGGTGGGAACACTAGCCCAGGATTTGGGAGGGACCAGGAGGCATGGAAGTACTTTATAGTCAGTGGGAGCTGCCTTGTGTCCTTACCTATAACCCTGACATCCTAGATATGGGAAGGATGAAATGAGATAACCAGGACCTGGCGCTTAGTAGGCCCTCACCAGATGCCAGGCACAGAAGCTCAGTGGCAGGCATTTGCCAAGTTTGGGGCAGCCAGTGGTCGGCAGCCCAGCTGGCCCCGTGGAACCAGGGAAGAAGGGAAGAGCACTGCTATGGAGTAGACAGAGCAGGGCCTGGAGGGGCCCTGGGCCAGAGCAAGCATGGCAGAGTGAAGTACGTGGCCTCCCACTGGAGGGCAGAGGCGGGAGCACTGGACAGGGAAGGCCCCACCAGGCCAAGGATGGCTCGAGCAGCTCTGGAGTAGGCGGCTAAGGCCAAGGATCTGGCTGTGGTCCCGAGTCTGGGCACTGGACACTTGGGTCTCTGTTTTGTCCCAGTGCTTCCTGGGCCTTGGTTTCCCCGTCTTGACACGGGCATTGGTATTTACTTCTCAGGCATTGCCGTGGGGTAAGAAGGGGGTTGTGAAGCCTGTGCTGGGCTTGCAGGAAGTAGGTGCTCAGCCTCTTGGAACGAACGCTGCTGGTGTACACAGAGAAACACAGCCAGGACCCCAAGCCAGGCCTCCTCTTGCTGTGGCTTCCCTGAGATGGGACTTGGGACAAAGGGTGGTTAGGACTGCCACGCCCTGCCCTTTCCAAGCCCACCTTTGTAGGGGGCAGCATGGGCTCACTCCAGTGGCCCATGAAGGCTTTAAGAAGCCCTGGAGCTGCCCAGCCAGCCCTTCAGGCTCTGAGCCCCTTTGCTGGCCTCACATCCCAGCTCACCTTTCTGCTCTGCAGCCTCAGAGATGTCCTTACCTTTCTGAGCCTTACCAGGTAAAATGCAGCCCTTTCTGGTCTTCATGATCACCACCTAAGGTGCTTGGTGCAAGTCCCCAGCACACAGTAGGTGTTCTGTGAACAGTCCGGCTTGCCTTTACGCCACAGTCTCCAAGCACAGCAGTGAGCTGCGCTTCTCACCTGTGGTGGGCGTTCGCCCCTTTTAAGCCATTCGCTCTGGGGCCAATTATAAATAGACACATAATCGCCCCTATCTATAGAGATAACACATACTCTTCAGATGAGCCCGCCCCTCCCCTGCCCCCCTCCACACTGGCACGCGCTCTCCGCAGTTGAAGGCGACGGAGGGATCTGGTGCTCCCCTCCCTCCTCCATCCATCCATCCCTCCTCCCCACTGCTCCTCCATCTCCACCCTGCAGAGGTGAGATCGGCAGGGGCCGTGATGTCAGAGGCTCAGCTGATGTCACCGCCCCGGCCCTGTGACTTCACTTGCCGGCTTGGGCAGGAGGAGCCACGAGGAGGCTGAAAGCTGAGAAACTGGCCCCTTTCCTTTTTCTTCTCCCTTTTTCCCTTTCCCCTCCTCCCCCGCTTCAGCTCGGGAGTTGTTTTCCTCCCCGTGGTCGCCAGGCTGGCAGGGGGTCTGGGGCAAGGGCCAGGGAAGGATGCTGCTGCAAAGGTAACGGTGTGCGCGGTGCCTCTCCCGCGGTCGTGAAAGTTTGCTCTGGCGTGCGAGGCGTGCCCGCTGGGTGCTCCGCCTCGCCTCGCTGCCCTGGCCCCAGGCTCCCCGGGGACGGGCAGGGGCCAGGCCGGGCCAGGGCAGGGCTGGGCAGGGGCCTCCCGGGCGGCCTTCACTGCCTTGTCCCCATCAAAGGCCGCAGCTGCTGGAGTGGCGGCTGCAGCTTTGAAACTGCCATAAAGAGCGATGGAGGGCGGGGAGGCGGGGGATGTTCAGAGCAGTGCCCAGGAGGGTGGCCAGGAGAGGAGGGGCCTGAGGGGGCTGCTCGGGGAGCGCGGCAGCAGCAGGGGCGTGAAGGGCAGGGCCCCGGGTCACAGTCCCAGGGGCAGAGTGCCCGCCCCTGTCCCCTCCGGTCCAGGTCCAGCCGCTGTGCGCGGCTGGCCCGGGTGTGAGGGTGCAGAGCGGCGGGGGGGGCGGGAGCGGGGGCTGGCTGCTCCCTCCTCCCCCCCCCACTGTTTCCAGGCATGTTCTTCCACCCCCAGCAGGCCATTTGTCAGCGGTGATGCGGGACAAAGGAGGGGCAGTGGGTGGTCTGCTGCGAGTTGGGCGATGGGCACGGAGTGAGGGCTGAGAGAAACGCCAACAATGAAGAGGCAGATCGAGGGCTTTGCTCATTCAGGCTGTCGAGGGAGCCGTCATTTTGTGT
Source organism: Cebus imitator (assembly GCF_001604975.1). NCBI lineage: Eukaryota > Metazoa > Chordata > Mammalia > Primates > Cebidae > Cebus > Cebus imitator. The sequence goes on from NW_016107750.1 coordinate 345,965, forward strand.
TAGCGTGTGTGTGTCTGAGGTGGGAGGAGGAAGAGAGGGGAGAATGACAGGAGAAGGATTATGACATTGTGTTGTCTCTGTTTGTGGTAAATGCAAATTTGGCACCAGTGGTTTCCCGGGAAAAGCAGCAGCAAGTAACCCAGGCCGAGGCCCTGGCCCAGACCCACAGAGGGAGCCCATGTGGGCAGCATGGGGCTTTATTTGGCCCTCCCTTTTTTTCTATCTGGCGTGTGCTTCTTCCATTTATTTTACAGTGAAGAGCTGGAGACAGACAGGCCGGGGCACGGCAGCCCCTCCTCAGCTCACCCCAGAGGAGGCCTGGGCAGCCCTCCCAACCCCCAGGTGCTGTTCTAGCTCCCTGGGCCCCTCCCAGGTCTCTGCCTCCAGCCAGGGTCATCGTTCCATCGTTCTCTTTGCCTGGGCAGCCTGAGGTCTCTGAAGGCTACTTGTGCCCACAGCTGCTTCTCAAGCATGAGCAGAGACAGAGAACCTGGGACTGAGGCTGGGATGGGGCTTTGCAGAATGAAGGTCAGGGCTGGGCACTCCCCTGGCTGCAGTGCTGGCTGGCTGGCTGGCCTGGAGGTTGGCAAACATCTCTGTAGCCAGGGGCTGTTGGCAAAGCGTCCTGGACCTGGGCTCCTCTGACGGGCCCATGAGGGCAAGGGAGCTTGAGCCTGCCCTGGGCCAGGAAGCAGCCATGCTCAAGTTTCTGGGCTGCCACAGGGCTCAGGCAGGTGCAGTGACATGGACGCAGGTGGACAGTGTGTTTAGAGCAGGTCTCCAGAGAATGAATGGCGGAGTGAATTTTACCAGGGCCAGGCTGTAGCTCAGGCCCCAGCAGGGACTGTGAGTTCTAAGTTGAGAAGCCAGGGCAGAAACATCTATAGGTAAAGGGTTGGGGAAGGCTGTGGCCCTCCTTCCAGCCTCCCTTCCTCACCTGAGTTCATCACCTCCTCTATTGGCTGGTCAAGTCTTCTGGTCTCAATTCACCTCCTCCAGGAAGCCTTCCCTGTCCTCCTCTCGGGTGGGCTTGGTCCTGTGCCTGGACCACCTTCTGTGCCCTCTCACAGACCTGACCACACAGAGATGGGTCTGTCTCCCTGTTAGGCCTTTGGGCGCAGAGCCTGGGTGACCATCCTTGGGTACAGGGACATTAAGACCTCCCCTCTGTACCCCTGGCACCTGCCCAGAGCTGGGCATAGAGGAGCTTTGTACCTGGAGCTCAGAGGAGCAGACCCAGACTCAGATCCCCCAGGAAGTGGGACCACCAGGATGGAATAGCTGTCCTTTCCTTATGTCCTAGATGGTGTGATGGACTCAACTTTCTTTGGGCAAACCCACCCCAAGGGGGGTTTTCCCCAGAGAAATCTTTTCCCTGTGTAACCCTGTGTATTCTGATGGGGAAATCAAGAGAGGCTTCACAGAGGAAGTGGCATTTGAAGGCCTTGAAGAGTGAGTAGCAATTTGCCTTGCTAAGGCAGGAGAGGGTGTACCATCAGAGAGAAGTGTGAGAACAGCACATCCAGGGTGTAAGAGGCAGGTTGCGCTGTGTAGCTGAAGCCGTTGGAAGGGAAGAGTGGGAAGAGGCGGCAACAGTGGAAGTGGGGCCCTTGTTTCGCTGGCTGGGGAAGCCACTTCTGGAGGGAGACCCTGACCTGACGACAGACTGGGTGGTGCCAGACGGACACCACGGCCGTTGCAAACTCGCCTCCTGGATGTGCCTGCGTCTTAGCACTTTGGACCCGTTTTCAGGATCTTGCAAAGCTGGCCTCTTCAGGCTGCCTTGTGCTGGGATTCCCAGATGGCCCCAGATTTGAATTTAAGGACCAACTTGGGTCTTTTTTAAATTTGGAGTCTCAGGACCAGTCCAGGCCACATTCTGAGCTGGAACGCAATTGCTGGGGAAGCAGTTTGGACGCCGATCAAAGGGTGAGGGATCTAGGAGCAGCTCCTCCAGCCTGGGACCCTGGGATAACTGGAGGTTCCTGTGGGAACCTGGGGTGGCTAGTCCCCCAGACCTATCCCCGACAGAGATGACAGCACAGAGGGGTGGCCAATGTCCTGGGGCCAGACCTCCTGGGTTCAAGCTTGGCTCTGCCATTTCCTAGCTGTGTGGCTTTAGGAAAGTTACCTGCTCTCTCTGAGTCTTTATGTTCTGGGGTAATCATAATACCTATATCACAGGGTGGCTGAGGGGAAGATTACATGAGATCATTCTCACAAAGCAGTCAGCCAGAGCCTGGCTCCCAGGGGGCACTGAATAATTGTTAGCTTAAAAAAAGACGGCCCCACAGAGTGAAGGCTCTAGCACCTAGTATCTGGGGGCTGATCACTCAATCTGTCTAATCTTTAGTTTCCCTAGTTGCAAAATGGAGATGGCCATCATGTCTGGTCATAATAGCCAGGACTGATGAGCACTTACTGTGAGTTTTGCAGCCTCTGTACTAGTTGTTTAACGATGTATTAGCTTACTTCATATTCTCTCCCACTCTGAGCTACATGTAGGGTCAGAGCAGGGGCCTGGGCAGCCTAGAAGCCAAAAGAGCCCAGAAATTCAGTATTTCATGGATGAGGCTAAACCAGCCCCCTTGGTTAGCAAAGGCAAGAACAGAGGGAAGTGAACAGCGGGAGTGTGAGGTGTGGAGACCACAAAGGCCCACCCACTACTGTCAATGAGCTGCCTCGGGCTGGATGCCCCTCATACATGGAGAGCCACCTACACCCCGTGGGGCCTTGAGCAAGTCATGACTACCATCCTGTACTTGCATTTCCCTGACTGTGTGATGCAGACTTGGGTCTGTTCACCTCTCAGGCCCATCACTGCTCTAAGGGGCTGTGATTCTCTTGTTGCTTTGATTTTCTTGGAAGGTTTCCATGTAGGTGGTGACTTGGGCGGTATCATTGGCCCATTGATTTTTCCAGAAAGGTTGCTTTCTTCCCTCCCACTCTGCATTCAGCCCACAAATAAGCGACCTCTTGCCCAGCCTTCCCATTTCTCCTGTCCCTGCTAGTACCTCACCTGGTCTGGGCTGGGCGACCGACAGGGCCCAGCCCAGTAGCGGCTTCCCAGAGGGCATTTGAGACCCGTAGACACCACACCCCATCACATGTGAGGAGCACCTGAGGTGGTGTCCACGGGGCTGGGGAGTCACATCCAGCCCATAACTAGCTTTGTGAGCCTCATTGCCAGAGTCTCCCAGCGGCTCATTCACTCCTCCTCCCCTCAGCACGAGCTGTGGGATCAGACAGGTGTGGCTTATTCCTTGCTCCTCTGCTCCGTCTGCTGGGTGACTGCAGGCACCACACATCCCTGAGCTTATTTGCTTAAGGGATGAATGATCCCACCTCACGGGGCGCCTGAGGCTGGAATGACGATGGCAAAGGCACTTAGAAGCATAGTCACTGATTGAAACCTGTGTGCCTCAGTAGGGGGTGATGTTAATGTCCCCATTCTACAGGTGAAAAGGCTGAGGCTGCAGGAGCTTAGGGAGCTTGCTGAAGGTCACATCGGCCTCCGTCCTTCCTTTCTTTTTAACACCCACCTACTACCAAGAAGGCCCAGAGCCCATCTGAGGCAGGACGGGTGAAGGAAGCCCAGAGAGCCCTCAGGGAGGAGGCTGGGGAGACACAAAACTTCCGAAGAGGTGGCTACCACGCATGCTTGTCATTTGCCCGCAGGGGGTTGATAATGGGAATAACAGTCGTCAGGTGGGCAGGGCAAGGGGTGCCCTGTACTGTCAGGGCCCCTGAGGAAGATACAGTCTTGGTTCCCTCTTCTCAACATATTTCTGCTCACCTTCGCTCAGGGCATGGGGTTGCTTAAGGGCAATGCATGGGTTCAGATCAGCTTCTGCACTCACCTGCTGTGTGATCTCAGGCTAATTATTTATTGCTCTGAGCCTCAGTGTCCACGCCTGTATGTGAGGATGGTCATTGTAATAGTGCTGTGAGGATGTTGTGAGTGAATGCATGTAATGCGCTTAGCACCATGCCCAGCTCACGGGAGAGCTCTAGGAGTCCTCTTGAATCAAACTTGCCTTCCCTCAGCACCCGCCTTAAGTCAGCGCCAAGCCCAGGCAGCTTCTTCCTATGCCCTGGGCTAAGCCGCCAGCCTGGGGGCCTGGGAGCTGAGCGGCGCTGCGCAGGGGGAACAGCCTCTGAGAATTGGTGTGTTGGCTCCCACTGCTGGTGCGACAGACATCCTGAGGAAATATGTCACTTTACAATAGTTTTCAAAGAAATTTCTAGAAAGCTCTTTTAACCCTATGGGGGCCATCCACAGCCTGGACTTTTGTTAGGTTCAAGTCTGTTTTGTCTTGATTTGCTGAGGACCTGCTCTCTCCTGGGCCTCAGTTTCCTCATCTGTAAAGCAGTAACCACACAGCTCAGAGGGCTGCCTATATGAGATGAGACTGCTCCTGTGAAACATGCTTTGTAACCTCAAGAGCACCTTACAGATCTTTTGGTTCTGTTTCTGGTCATTTACCAGATGGCCACGGGCAGATGCCTGGGCAGGACCATACTGTGTGCCGAGGCTGGGTGTACGCAGCAATGCAATGCCAGCTTGGCTCTCGGGCTCCCTGAGTCGTGGCCTCACCTAAACTCTTGAACTTTGTAATTTCTAGAGAACGTGAAAGGCTTCACAGGCAGCCTTGCTCCTTTGCAGGGAAATGCTGGTAAGCGTCTTGTCCTGGTCACTGGTTCATCCCACCTGTGTTTTTGGAGCAGCTCCATGTGCTGGTCACTGGCCTGGCTGATGGGGATGAAGCTGAAGACCAGAGGTCAGCTTTGCCTTTGAGAGCTTGATCTAGGAGAAGGGATATGGAAAGTCACACCGAAAACTCTGATGACTGCGGTTCAGGGTGACTTGGCACAGGGCCTGAGCTTCTCAGAAGAGGCTCAGCCACAGGGCAGGATCACATCTAAATGCATATTGGCTTGTGTCCTCTGCTCAGAATCCTTCATCATCTCCTCTTTTTGCCCAGGGATAAAGTCACAAAGCCTCTGTGGCCTGTGCTGTCCTGCTCCAGCTGCATCTCCAGCTTTCTCATTTCACTTCAATTACCTTACAGGCCTCCGTGCCCTTCCTGGAAATCTACTTGCTCCCTCCTACCGCAGGGCCTTTGCCCAGGCCACGCCCTCTGCTTGGAGCTCGCCTCCAACTTCATCACTTGGTTATTTTCTATTTGTCTTTTAGGTCTCAGCTTAAATGTCCTAGATCCCCAAGGCTTGGGGTCCCTATTATACAACTGCTGTGCTCCTGCCACACTTACTAATGTGTATCATGGTTATCAGATGATTTTTTTTTTTTTTGAGACAGAGTCTCACTGTCACACCCAGGCTGGAATGCAGTGGTGTGATGTCGGCTCACTGCAGCCTCCACCTCCCAGGTTCAAGTGATTCTCCTACCTCAGCCTCCCGAGTAGCTGGGACTATAGGCACCCACCACCACACCCAGCTAATTTTTGTATTTTTACTAGAGACAGGGTTTCACCATGTTGGCCAGGATGGTCTTGATCTCTTGACCTTGTGATCTGCCCACCTCAGCCTCCCAAAGTGCTGGAATTACAGGCGTGAGCCACCGCGCCCAGCCCCAGATGATTATTTATGTGATGATTTTTTCTGACTATTCCATGGCACCATAAGCTTCATGACCACAGAGACTCTTGGGATCAATGCTTGTCCTATAATAAGGGCTCAGTCAATGATGAATGAATGAATAAGTGTTAAGGTAAGAGTTTCTGGAGGAGGTGGCATTTGAGTAAGACTTGAAAGAGGGTATAATTTCAATCTGTAGGGAAGAGGGAAGAGCATTCCTGCTGCAGGGAGCAGACAGGCACAGGACAGGAAGCCAGCTTGTCTAGTTAGGAAGAGAGGCAGAATGAGACCTGGGAGAGAGGTTTGGAGAAGCAAGTAGAGCCAGAGAGGGCATTGTATTCCAGGCTGATAGGAATAAACCTGAATGTGAAGTCACTCAGGACCCACTGACGACTTCTGAGCCAGGGAGAGAAAAGTCAAAATGGCTTTGGATAACTGTAATGAATCCACCGCAGGGATGGGTGGGCAGGGCAAACTGGCTGCAGTCAAGAGGACCAGTGAAGAGTTGGAGAATCCACAGCTCCTGCTCCTTTCTGTTCCCCTGGAATCACATGTGATTTGGCAGTTATCCCCGAGAGCTCACAGGGAGATGCAGGGCAGTGATGAGGAACCTCACACGGCGTGGCCGCTTCCTGAAAACAATCGCCTTGGTGTCAGGGCAGCTATTCTGAGTTACTGGAGGGAGAAACAGAGTGGATTGAGCATCGGCATCTGCGTTTCCCGGCTTCTCCTGTCGAGAAGGGAGCGTCCAGCTCTGCATCCCTGCACCTGCGTCCTGGTGCCTTCTATTAATAAGTGGCCAAGGAATCTCAACACTGAAGGACCAATCTGTGGCAGAAGATGAACAGAAATATTTCTGTCAAATGCCCAGCAAACCAGACTCCACACCTCCGTGGGGAGCCAGCAGATCGTCAAGAGTCAGGACTCTTGAGGACCTGAGGACAAATTCCAGTGCCATCACTTAGCAGCTGTGCACCTTCAGGCATCTTCTTAGTGACTCTGGGCTTCCATTTCTTCACTTATGAAAATGGGGACTGCGCTGGTGTTGTGAAGGCTAAGGTTAAGTGACATATATAGAGCCCTGAGCACGGGGAACACTGGAGGCTCAGGAAGTAGTGGCCGTTATCATGGCTGCGTTTTTCTCCATGGTTTGAATTCTTAGCAGGAAGCTTGGGTTTCAGGCTTAAAAATGAAGAGCATGTCAACAAAACAGGATGGAACAAAGTCTTTTCCCAGCATGCCTCAGCATGTGGCACTGCCTTCCCGTGGAGCCCAGACAATGATGTGGCTAAAAGTCTTGAGCTTTCAGGCAGAAATAATCCAAAAGGAAAGGAACTTCCTTATTGTCATCTCATGACAAAGCGATGCAGGGGCTCTGCATATTCCAGTTCTGCCCCCTCCTAGCTGCTCTGTGCCTCAGTTTCCTCATCTGCAAAATGAGGCAAGAACAGGGCTCACTTCATAGGGTTGTTGTAAGGATTAAGCAAGTTACTGCAGGAAAAGTGCTTACAGCATGTCTTTGTCACTGCGACTGTTAGATCATTTCATATTCACGTTAACTCTTCGTAGTGCTCTGAGTGACTCTATGGGGGCTTTGGAGCCAGAAGGCTGAGTTCAAATCGCAGCCTATTCCTAGCTGTGTGACCTAGGCAAGTCTCTTAACCTCTGTGTGCACCCATTTCCTGCTCTGTACAATGAAGATGACAATCCCTGCCTGCTAGGGTTGTTGTGAGGAGTGAATGGGGATCACTCAGGTAAGCTCACTGGCTCTCCCGAGGCAGGGAGCTCACTTGGCCCCTCCTGAGCCAATTTACAGCTGAAGAAATGGGATGATTTGCCCAAGGACACACATTGGTGAGACCAGGCTGGCCCCCAGCTCCAGTGACCCACCCAGTGAGAGTCCAGCCACGAGGGGAAGTGAGTGCCAAGCAGGTGGGCACAAACTGTGCACCCAGGCTGCACGGGCTTCCTGTTCCTTGGACTCTCCTCAGGTGTTAGCTCTCTGCTCACCTGTAAGGAAGATGTGTAAGTTGATCCACAGCAGCTGCTGCTTGTTGGGCAGACCGTGGTCTTCCAGGCATGGGGTCTGAGAGGCTGAGGCCCCCGGAGCTGCCCCAGCTGCCCAGTGTCCAAAGCTTAACATACAACTGTGGGAGAGGCTGGTGCTGCCCACACTGTCTTCTTACATTCTTTCCTTATTGGCCTGCAGACTTTTGGTCCCACTGACTGTCTATGTCCATAGAAACACTTTCCAGTGTTTGCTGAGTGCTGGGAAGCTCGGTGGTTAAGAGTACAGCCTCTGAAGAGCTGGGTTCAAATACCAGCTTAGCCGCTTCCAAGCTGTGTGACTTGGGATAAGTTAAACTCTTTGCACCTCAGTGCCCCATCTGTAAAACAGGGGTAATAACAGTACCAATCTCATTAGGCTGCTGCAAATATGAAGAAATGGGACAATAATGGGAAATCTGCATAGTGCCTGGTTCATAGTAAGCCTGGATTCCTCCCAGCTATGTCATCTCGTTAACCTCATTTTAATGGACATGGTACCCTACCCTGCACAGGATGCTGGAGACCCAAGAGAAGCAGAGGTGTCTCTGCCCTGCAGATACAGTCCAGAGGGAGAAATGAATGCATGAAGCCCAGATTAGGGGACACACTTCTATCCTGGAGGGCAGAGTGGAGGGGCAAACCTGGTAAGAAGATGCTGTGGGACCCTGCAAAACAAATCCATGCCAAACGTGTCAGTGATACCAGGCCCTGCAGAATCCCACCCTTGCCCAACTCTGCAGCTTCATCTTTTCTTCCTGCACTGGGCACAGTCCTCCTGGGCACAGCAGGTGGCTCTCCCCCACACACCTAAGTCTCGGTATTCCCTGGTTCTCAGTTTTTTGTTTTGAGATGGAGTCTCCCTCTGTCGCCAGGCTGGAGTGCAGTGGCGCAATTTTGGCTCACTGCAACCTCCATCTCCTTGGTTCAAGCTTCTTCTTCCTCAGCCTCCTGAGTAGCTGGGATTACAGGCACGCGCCATTATGCCCAGCTAATTTTTGTATTTGTTTTTTCCCTCCCAGATCCCTGTTATTTATAATTTTTGTATTTTTCTTTTTTTATTTTAAAGACGGGGTTTCACCATGTTGGTCAGGCTGGTCTTGAACTCCCAACCTCAGGTGATTCACCCGCTTTGGCCTCCAAAGTGCTTGGATTACAGGCTTGAGCCACTGCGCCGGGCCAATTTTTGTATTTTTAGCAGAGACAGGGTTTCACCAAGTTGGCCAGAATGGTCTTGATCTCCTGACTTCGTGATCTGCCCGCCTCAGCCTCCCGAAGTGTTGGGATTACAGGTGTGAGCCACCGTGCCTGGCCAGTCCTGTTTTGAAACCCTCCCCACCACCATAACTTTACAGCCTCCCCTGACCTTATCCCAGAAAGAACTGTTCTGAGCCCCCATGATCCCTTCATGGGGGCTCCGAGACTTGCACAAAGCAGGGGCCCCTGTGGAATGAGGGCACAGAATGAGGGCGTGCCTACAGAGGCTCCCCACCTCTGCTGTTTGTGCACTCTCGGTATCCTTGTGCTTTGCAAGGGGACAGTGCCTGGCTTGGGGACAGGCGCAGCAGGAGGCTGTGGGGAGTTTCTCACTGTTAGCCCACAGCTTTTGTAAGTTGCCTCCTGGAAGACTGCAGATGAAGCCATGAGTTTGTGAGCAGGAATTCTAGGCCTCCCTCTTGGTGTGATTGAGTTAGCAGGCAGTCCCTCCCAAGAGGAAGGAGAGCTAGAGCTTGGTGAAGGATAAAGGTGAGGGCTCTGTGTCTGCTCACAAGAGCTGGCAAGTGAGAGGAAGGACATCCGCCTGCTCTGAAGGCACCGGCAACACGGCTCACTTCGCACAAGTCACTGATCTGCCGAGCAGGGCCAGTCTCCTCAATCAATCCACGCTGACAGATGGTAGTGGAATCAGTGACCTAGAGGCAGAAGGCTCCATTTGTAATCCTGGAGTGGCCCAGGAGCCTGGAGGAGGGCAGAGGAGTTTGTAATAAAAGGAGTGATACAGTCTTTCCAAAAGCCTTCTTTGAGCCAGAGGAGGAGGGAAAGGATTAATTTTGTTTCTAGAATTGATACACTGATTCAGTTCAATGAGTAATTTTTGAGTGGACTGGGTTAGGAGGGAGGGGGAAAGAAACTAACAACTGGTCTACTGCCCTTTTCTTAATGAGCTCCAAGTGTGGTTGGAAAAACAGGATCCATGCATTTGAGACAATCAGAGAACAACAGAAGACATGAATGTGATTTCAGAGGAAAGGGTTGTCAGTTACTGAGTGCCTGCCACTGTGCAATCTCGGGCAGCAACTTAACCTCTCTGAGCCTCAGTCTACTCATATGTCTATTAGCTCTGTATCATAGCACTGTAGCTAACAGTGCCTGGTACTGCACTGATTTTTTTTTTTTTTTTTTTAAATAAAGAAACGGGGTTTCTCCATGTTGGTCAGGCTGGTCTCTAACTCCTGACCTTAAGTGATCTGCCCGCCTCGGCCTCCCAAATTACTGGGATTACAGGCATGAGCCACCGCGCCTGGCTCTGCACTGATTTTTTGTTTGTTTTTTTGAGACGGAGTTTTGCTCTCGTCACCAGGCTGGAGTGCAATGGCCCGATGTTGGTTCACTGCAACCTCCACCTCCTGGTTTCAAGCAATTCTCAGCTTCCCAAGTAGCTGGGATTATAGGAACCTGCCACCACGCCCAAGTAATCTTTGTATTTTTAGTAGAGATGGGGTTTCACCACATTGGCCAGGCTGGTCTCAAATTCCTGATCTCAGGTGATCCACCCGCCTCAGCCTCCCAAAGTGCTGGGATTTCAGGCCTGAGCCACTGTGCCCCGCCTGTGCAGCTCTCTTGGGAGTCCCACAACACCTTATGAGTGATGTAATTGAAACATTTATTTTTTATTTTAAATAGAGACTGTGGGTGGGGGTGGGGAGTGCCTCACTGTGTTGCCCAGGTTGGTCTTAAACTCCTGGCCTCAAGCAATCCTCCCACCTCAGCTTCCCAAAGTGCTGGATTTACAGGTGTGAGCTACCAGGCCTGGCCCAGTGAGATAGTATTATCTCCATTTTATATCTGAGGAAACCAAAGGGGGAAGTGACTTGTCCAAGGCCACACAGTGTGAGTAACGCACATCTTCCTGTTGGCTATGATGCCCATACACATTCTTTTTCCAAATGGTACTAAAAGAGGTGATGGGATTTCAGGGATGAAGAGACTCAGCCGGCCTGGTCCTAGGACTGGGGAAGTTTCCAGGTGGAGGTCATCAGAGCAATGTTCTGGCAGGGTCTGAAAGGGCAGGGAGGGGGGCTGCATGGTGATCTAAGAGGCAGGAGCTGACAGGAGCCTGGACTCCAGTTATCTGTCTGCATTCTTAAGTTTTTCCTTTTGAATGAGGTTCTGCAACAGATTGTCACCATCCCACAGGCCATGCATCTGAGACGCAAGTGAGCTAAGGGAAGAAGGGAAAGAATGGAGGAATGATGGGTTGGGAGACTCTAAGGAAAAGGGACTCACCTTTCTTCAAAAATTCTCTCAAGAAATTGAGGGTGCCCCCAACACCAGTCTTCAGGAAGCTCACCTGCACTCTCCTATTTTTGTCCGAAAAACATGGGTTTGTGCTGAGGGCCTCTTCCACCCTTCCCTGTGAAGCCCTGCCCCCAGGAGAAGCCAGGCACTGGTCTCATAAGTCTTGAGGCCTGAGAATTTGAAAATGAAACTCACAGAACAATGGGAACAGCCAGAGGGCAGGGCCTCGTGGCTTGTTCAGCTCTGCCCCGGAAAAGCCTGGCATGCAGGAGGTGTTGGGGGAATCAAGTCCCCAGGAATAGTCCTGAACTGCTTTGGAGCCCGATTCCACTTTGTGAGCCTGGACAGAGGAAGGCAGGAGAAATCACTGCCTTTCCCAACTACATGCTCCTGCCAAGGGGCCTGGGACCTTCTCAGGTCCTGCTTGGGACCCTGGGACCCTCCTTGTATAGCTTAAGAAAGGCAAAGCATTAACATCTCTGGCTAGGTGGGGTGAAAGGTCAAAGAGAAAAACCAGGCCCGAAAAGCTGTGCATCTCAAATACAGGGAAATCTGAGTCCCAGACCACACCTGGTTGCTGTGAATCCTCACCTGCTGCCGGAAGCACTTTTCCAATCCCAAGTTGGGTTGCTTCAGGAGAGGAAGCCACATACTCCCCTACCATCTAGGTCAGATAGGAGCCTAATTTAGAATTGGCAATTTTAGCCAGAATTAGGGACATCTAATCCAAACTCTCCTCACCCACGGGAAACAAGCCCAAAGTGGGAAGATAATTTGGCCAGGTCAAAGGTCGGGGGGGCAGGATCACAAATTCTCAACGCATCACAAGGCCTTACTGGCCTTGTCACTTTTGATGGCCATGGGGGCACTAACATCTACAAAGTGGTTGCCCTACAATTGATATTTTCTTTAGAAGAAAGTCTAGCCCTTCCTTTGCTCTAGAAACACATCAGGTTTGTAAAGAAAGGCTGAGGCCTTGGCACTGCAAACCCTCTGCCTTATCTGCAAATTAATTCGGGACCCGTGCGCAGCCGGCCCAGCATTGCAACTTCTTAATGCCGCAGCAGAAGGCACCTGGAGCGCCCATTTTACAGGTGAGGGTAGGTGTGCCCCCCTCCTCGCGTTTACGGCGGTGGAAACTGAGGCTCTGGCAGAACCCAAGTCGTTCCTCCACGGACACCCGGTGCTCATGGGCCGAGGATGCCAGGGACCCGGGCGGGATCAGCCAGGCCTTGGGCTGCCCCCGGCTCAGGGGGCGCTTGGCAGGCAAAAGCCGCCCCCACGCCCGGCCTGACTACCAGGAAGAGGCCGGGTCCTGGCCCACGGGTTTCCTGGGCCGTGAGAGGCGCGATTCTGGCATTGGAGGCTCCAGGGAACTCCAGAAATCAGAGATAGATTCTGGGCCACCAACTCCCCAGAAAGTTGGCTCGTGGCCACCCTCAAGACGGTCCTGAGGCGCGGGCCAAGATGGCACTAGGCAGGCGGCGCGCTGTGCCCAGCGGCCGCGGTGGAAAACTCCGCACGACCCGACCGCGGGGTGGGGGTCTTTGCGGCCCCGGCCCGGCGCGCGCCGACCTCGACGCCGCCGCACGCGGGTGGGCACGCGCGCGCCCGGCCCCGCCCCCAGCGCCCCGCCCCCGCCGCGTGCCCCGCCCCGCTGCGCGCCCTCCCGCCCGCCCGCGCGCCGCGGCCCGGCGCCTCCCCATTGGCCGCGCGTCGTCACCTGACGCTCTGTTATTTCCTGTGTGTTGGGAGAATGGAGAGAAAAAACCCCGAGCCGAGCGGCTTTCGGCCCCTGCGAGGCGGCCGCGGCCTCCGCCGGGGGAGCCCGCCCTGAGGCGCGCCGGACCGGGGAGCGAGCGCGCGGGCCGGAGCGAGCCTCGAGGGGCCGCGGCCCCGGCCCGCCCCGCCGCCGGCCCGGGCGCGCGAGCTGGAGGCAGCGGAGCCACCCCCACCCCCACCCAGCGCAGCGCCGCCCGCCGCCGCCACAGCTCTCTCCCCTCCCGCCCCCGGCGGAGGCCGAGGGACGGGGCGGGGGGCTCCCGCAGGTAACCGTCGCCCAGGCCTGAGGAGCAGGGAGAGGGTCGGGCTTGAGGGACTGGGGCCGGCCCGGGGTGTCCGGCCTGGGGAGCTGGGAGCAGAGGTCCCAGCCGGACCCGACCTGGGAGTGCGGAGCCTCCTGGACTCCGAGCAAGGCTTGGGGTGCTGAGTGGAGTGTTCCTGCCCGGCCCGACCCGGGAGTGCGGGCAGGGGGCCGGGCCAGGCCTGGCGTCAGAGGGCTGAAGTGTCTCGGGCCTGCCTGGGGGTCCGGCGGGGCTTGGGCGCCGGTCTTCGCCCGCGGGTGCAGAGGAAGGTACCTGCTGGTCGCGCGGGGCCTTGGGTGCAAAGGCGGCGGGTGTGAGCGGGCGGCGTCCGGGAGTCAGCGCCCCTGCCTCAGGGCCCCTGGCAGCCCCGGGGGCACCGGCCGCACTCACCTCTTCGCTGCGGGGCGGAGGGCCGGGCTCTGGGCTGGAGGGCGCCGCGCTGGGGCGTCCGGGAGGGCAGGGACCCGTTTACTGCCATGTGAACACCTGAAGCCATGTGGACGCGGCAGCTTCTCGCCTGTTGGGGGCGGAGGGCAGGTACCGGCGGGTTGGGCGCACGGTCCCGGCGCTGGACACACTTCCTGTGTGGGGCGGCCTCCCCTCCCCCGCTCCGGGGGGCCGGGCAGTGTGTGCGAGCCGGGGGTCTCTGGGCGAGGGAGCGCTCGTTTGGGGGCCTGAGGCTCTAGTCCCTTTTTCGGGGAAAGTGGTGGTTTGAAGGAGCGTGGCCAGTCGGGCCGATCCCTCGCCCGCTGCGGCGGGAGGTGCACTGTCCAGAGGACGCGGGAATGGGAGTGGAATTTAGTGAGTTGGGGGGCGGTGCCGTGGAGCGGCCGTCTTCCTCTGCTTGTGGGTGGGATTATTGTCTGTTTTTGTGGTTGCGGATACCAGTACGGTCTGCTGGTCTGTATTCAATCCTTTAGGTCAGGTCAGAATTAGGATTTCCCCCTTTTTCCTTTTTGCTTTTTTCACTTGAAGACTAGATGTCTCTAGTAACTGCTGTAAAATGGATGGAATTTTCGAGCTATTATCTAACAGGCTGATCTTTGAATGATAATTGGACCCTTATGTTAACAGCCTCAGTGAAGAGTTTTTATACAGCATCTTCCGTGGGGTAGCAGTTTGGTGGATGGGGAAACTACACTGAATTTCGACCCAGGAGACCAGGAATCTGCTTACGGCTTTGACGTCAAATAAACTGCAACCCAGGCCAAGTTACTTACCCTGGTGATTTCCTCATCCGTTAAGTGAGGATTCCCAGGTCAGACAGTACAGGGGTTTGTGGTTTTGCCTTTTGTATCTCTCATTTTGTGCTTTGTTTTAGCCATAGGCAACTCTTCTGAGAAATGCAGACTGTACCTTAGCTGGCTTTTTAAAACCTTTCTTACTTGTAGCTTCCAGTCTCTGCCTTCCACAGAGCATAAAACTTGGTCAGGGTACACTCTTTTTAAAAATCCCAGTTGGCCTCTAAAAACTTTCTTGTCTTTAGGCAAAAGATGTCCCAAGCACATCTAGACTTCCCCTTCTTCAGGCCTGGCATTAACTTTTTCTCCCAGTTGCTGTCTTGTGCTTCAGAACAAAGTGTATTATTCTGACCTAGGTGGAATGCACCTTATATGTTTTTTGTCTTTGTGGAAGAAGTTATCAGAAAATATTTCAAAGAATATTTGTTTACTTGGAAAATGTGTGGATAACATGTGATTGGGTCTGTGTATGTTGGCTTAGAGGAGTTCCAAGATCTTTCTGTGCAGGGGATTACGGAAGATCCGGATCTTATTAAAGTTCTTCAAAGGACATTTGACCAACTTGAAATTTCCAGCTTCAGCATTCTCAAAGTAGGGGGACAAAGTAGAATGCCATATTATCTTCTGTGGAATGGTATGCCAGTGGAATTAACTGTCACCTCAGGGTACACTAATTATTTGCATTCCCAGCTTACTGCTTACTGGTAGCCAATGCTCCGCAGATGCTGAAGAACCGCAATTTCACTGTATTTATGGTGTGTGAAGGCCTTAGGCCATGCTTTTGACTGGTATTTCTATACCAGCCTCAGAATTGGTTTGTCTTAAATTTCTAGAACTGTGCTGCTGGGCCAGATACGTACCCAATATGGTATAAAATGTCTTTCTCAGATCACTTTTTGTTATTTAATTTAGTTAGATCCCTTTTTATTTTATTTATTTTGAGACAGCGTGTTGCTCTGTTGCCTAGGCTGGAATGCAGTTTCGCGATCTCAGCTCACTGCAACCTCTGTCTTCTGGGTTCAGGTGATTCTTCTGCCTCAGCCTCCAGAGTAGCTGGGATTACAGGTGCATACCACCATCTGCTATTACAAGCAAAACACCCCATCTGTACTAAAAAAAAAAAAAAATACAAAAATGAGCTGGACATGGTGGCATGTGCCTGTAATCCCAGCTACTCTGGAGGCTGAGGCAGGAGAATTGTCTGAACCTGGAAGGCGGAGGTTGCAGTGAGCCAAGATCATGCCACTGCATTTCAGCCTGGGTGACAAGAATAAGTAAGCCTTCATCTCAAAAAAGCAAACAAAAACCAAAAAAACCCAGATTACCCAAATTGTAAGCAGTTATTACACTCACATGTATATTACGCTTGTCTTATAACTTACAAGGGAAAAAATTGTTACAAAATTTTCATTTTGTAAAGTAATTTGTTTGTATTTATGTGAGAGAAGGTTGCCAAAATTGACAAGATATCAGGAGACAGAGATTTTAGGTTCCATAACCTCATAGTGGTATACTTTTTTTTTTTTTTTTTCCCCTCCAGGCAGAATCTTGTTCTGTCACCCAGGCTTAAGTGCAGTTGCACAATCTCCACTCACTGCAACCTTCTTTTCCTGGTCTCAAGTGATTCCCCTGCCTCAGCCTCTCGAGTAGCTGGGATTACAGGTGCCTGCCACCATGCCTGGCTAATTTTTTGTACTTTTGTAGAGACGGGATTTCACCATGTTAGGCAGGGTTGTCTCAAACTCCTGACCTCAGGTGAGGTCAGGAGGTCATTCCCCTGCCCCAGCCTCCCAAAGTGCTGGGATTACAGGCGTGAGCTACTGCACCCAGCCAACTTTTAAAAACTAATAAAATGTAATGTATTTGAAATGATCACATTTATTTGCAGTTGGTCTTTTTCTGGTGAGTCCAACCTACTTTTCATATAGGTAGGAAAAAATGCTAGCATTTGTATAAAAAACAATCCTTTATGCTAGACTCTGTCCAACGCATTTTAAATTGTCTTACAACATCCACCCAGCTGATCTTAGAGGTAGATCATCTTTCCTTTCCCCTAGAGGTGATAGAGCTAGTGAGGGTCAAGGCTTAGATATAACCCTCCTCCTCTTGGCACCAGATCCTGTACTGTACTAGGTTTGTTTCCTGCTCAAGGCACAAATCAGTTAGTGGTAAATGTGGCACTGGAATCCATATCTTCCTGTTGTGCCACCCCCCTCCTTTTAAAAAAAAAAAAAAAAAAAAAGCTGTGATGAACCTGAAATCTAGATTCAGGTGAAACACTGGAAAGCATGGTTTTTGTGACTGCTTATGCTTTTGCTCCCCCTGGAGTTTCCTAAACTTTTACCCTGCCCATACTTGGCCAGTTTTGCCAGTGTACCTGAGATTTAATCTATGAAAAATTTCTTTATTCATATCTAATTCTGTTATTCTGTCTTTCTATCAATTCAAAGAGTAATGTACATAAAGGGTTATCTCTCTGCCTAGCTGTGTTACTAGTTTACAATGCACTGGAATCATTTTACACGGGGACTGCTCTCAGTTTGACCGAGTGGGACTCGAAAAATGTATTTACCAAAGACAGTTCTTTTCCTAGGATACCTTTAGCCTTCTTACTCATGGGGACCCTTTTTTTTTTTTTCTTTTTTTTTCTTTTTAGCTGGAGTACAGTGGCAGGATCTCGGCTCACTGCAACCTCCGTCTCCTGGGTTCAAGCATTTCTGCCTCAGCCTCCCAAGTAGCTGGGATTATAGGCGTGTGCCACCACACCCGGCTAATTTTTGTATTTTTGTAGAGATAGGGTTTCGCTATGTTGGTTAGGCTCATCTTGAACTCCTGATCTCAGGTGATCCACCTGCCTCAGCCTCCTAAAGTGTTGGGATTACAGGCGTGAGCCACCGTGCCGGGCCCATTCATGGGGACTTTGTGTTCAGCGCACCTTAGTACTCCATTCATTCTGTCTGGGACTTTGAATCTGCTGTATTCATTTTCTTTTTGTGGAGGTAAAAAGTAACAAGATAAAGCAAAACAATAAAACTATATTGGAATAAAACAGTACCTTGAAGTGATACATTTGAAATACAATAAGCCTGGGCAACATAGTGAGACCTCATCTCTGCAAAAAATAAGAAAGCCAGTTGTGGTGGTTGGTAGGTGCCTGTAGTCCCAGCTATTTAGGAGGTTGAGGTGGGGGGATCATTTGAGCCTGAGAGGTTGAGGCTACAGTGAGCCACGTTGTTGCCATTGTACTCGAGCCTGGGTGACAGAGCAAGACCCTGTCAAAAAAAA
>NW_016107750.1:363766-384056 GCF_001604975.1 Cebus imitator
AAGGTTTTTATGGTTAGTAGAGCATAATTTGGTCATATTGCACTGGATGGTTTTTTATTATTGATTAAGCTATTGAAAGTCCTTTAATACCCTTGGTACATGTGGTATGGGTAAAAAGGTTCTCATGGCGACAAACACAATCAGTACTTTCTGCATAAGAGATATGTTTGATTTGTAGGTAATATGCATGGCCCAACAGGAAGATGAACTATAACATAAGTTAGCTGGTATATCTGTGGCTTATCATCTGGTGCTTCATAGTGGGGAATTAAAAAAGAAAACTATGGCCAGGGGGCGGTGGCTCACGCCTGTAATCCCAGCACTTTGGGAGGCCGAGGTGGGCCGATCACCTGAGATCGGGAGTTCGAGACCAGCCTAACAACATGGAAAAACCCATCTCTACTAAAAATACAGAATTAGCTTGGTGTGGTGGTGCATGCCTGTAATCCCAGCTACTCTGGAGGCTGAGGCAGGAGAATTGCTTGAATCCAGGAGACAGAAGTTGCGTGAGCCGAGATCATACCATTACACTCCAGCCTGGGCAACAAGAGCGAAACTCAGTCTTACACACACACACACACACACACACACACACTCACACTCTCTCTCTCTCTCTCTCTCTCTGGGGAAAATATCATTATTATGGTATGTGTGTGTAAGCCATTGTATAGGAAAGGGTAGAAATTCATTGGAACATTTGGTATTAGTCTCGTTGGAAGATGGTTTCCACGTTTGAACATCATGTTCCTGAATGTGGATTAAGGTCTGTGTGTGCGTGTGCTCGATAATTTTCATTAACAAGTATTTACAGGCATTCTAAGCTTGGGAAATGTGGTGGTGGGCAAGAAAGCACCTCTGGAGACAGACTGTAAACAGTAAGTAAGAATGTTAGGTGATGATAATAGCTGTGAAGAAAATAAGAAAACAATGTGCAATAACTTGGGGTGTTACTTTAAAGTGGTCACAAAGATACTCCCTGTTCTGAAGCCTTTTTCGCCAGTGGGGCAGCTGAACTTGGTCTGTGGGCTGGTTGAAAATGACGTTAAACAGAGTAAATAATAATTTGTTTTAGCCCAGAGCATCTTGAGAAGTTAATCCAAAGGATGGAAGTGGGCTGGTTGAAGTGTTCTCTCTGTTTATATCTTTATGCTTTGTGAATAGGGAACTGGCTCAAAAGAGCTTAAGGGAGATCATTAGTGGTACCTTGTAAAGGCTAAGAAAGAGGAGTGTTGTCTGCTTTTTGATGTGTTATAATATTGATGAGTGTTAGTGTAGGAAACATTCTCTAGTTGTGTCTGTTTCTTTTTTCTACCCCCTCTCCCCCCGTTAAATCTAGACCTATGAATGAGTTCGTGTTTCTTTGTTGGGGATCCTCTATTTGGGTAGTGGGGTGGGGTTGTCAGAGAAAGCAAGGATAGCTTAAGCAGAGGCTCTGGCAGGGGAGGGAACAGTGCAGATCAGATAGGCTTAATTAACCATTGCCAGGAGGGTTCATCCCCTGTCTTTCCCAGCCAGCTGGCATCCAGCTTACCTTCTCCCACCCTTTTCATATTCTGATTATAGAATCTCAGAGCTGGAAGACATCTAGGAAATTGTCCAGTCTAACCCTTTGGCTTTACAACTCAGGAAGATGTCAAGAGGGTGGTAATTCACCCAAAGTCACCTGGCTTTATGGTGACAGAATCAAGGGTAGGACCTGTTCTTTGCCATCTATGCACCATGCTCTTTTTTTTTTTTTTTTTTTTTTTTTTTTTTTTTTTTTTTTTTTTTTTTTTTTTTTTTTTTTTTTTTTTTTTTTTTTTTTTTTTTTTAAATAGAGATGGAGTTTGACTGTTCTGTTCAGGCTGATCTCGAACTCCTGACCTCAGGTGATTGCCTGACTTGGCCTCCCAAAGTGTTAGGATTACAGGTGTGAGCCACTTCACCCAGCCTACACCATGCTTTTACCAGCTTAGTTGACAGTGGCTCTTGAATGGACAAAGGAAGCTCCTGGGTGTTAATGTACTCACTTGGGAAAAAGCCTATATAGCTCCAGTCTTAAGATATCAGGGAGAGACAGTACACATCAATCTTGAAAGCAGAGACGAAGAAAATTGTACTCCTGTTAATTTTCACAAAGATGTGCAGTGTTGGCTTCTTAGGCCCTATTGGTTTCTCTCATCCTGATTATGCATTGGTCCAAAATAGGTGACATGGAGAAACTTCCTTGGCCGTGGTCAGTATTAGTTGTTCATTTAGAGTGAGGCCTTTTAGGTGTCGGGGAAACTCCTGGCATGTGGCTAAAATGGGTTTCTAGAACTCAAAGAGTTAAGACTTCAGCATTTTTAAGTTACTTACCTCCAGACCTCAGTTTCAGGGAAGCCAGATTTCACTGCTGCATTTAAAAGTGCCCTAAGGATGAAACGCTACCTTTGAGAGTCTGGAGAATGTTCACTATGCTTGGCAAGAAAAGGGATTCTTGAGAAGTCAAGCAGGGGGACTTCCCTGGGCGTTTCCCTGATTTAGTGCTGTGGGAGACCAGTTACCTGGGGATGGATTTTGTATGCTTTTGGCAGTGATGTGAGAGGATACTCTTGCTGAGTAAAGTCCACATGATAGAGGGAAGGCAGCAGAGCATGTGAAGGAGGATGCACACCTCATCCTGGTTCCATCACTTGCTATCGGTGACTTTGGGCATTTTGCCTGAGCTGTAGTTCCCTCATCTGTGCAATGAAGGGATACCTTCTTCTGGGCCATTGCGGGAAGGAACTAAAATAGGAAAAGTATATGGTGAAGTGCACTGCCTGCAGGTGGCACTCACAGAATGGTAGCTGTCTATTAAACTATCAGTCTATGTTGTGGTGTGTCCTACGACACTGGACTAGAGCGGGGCTGGTCCCTGCCAATTCTGTTGATTTTAGGTCCTCAAATATTGGCTTAGTAGAGAAGGGCAATTAAATAGGGATACCAAAAGTGTTCTCATAGGGGGATACAAGGTGCTGTACCAGGAGCGTGACTCTGACTTGAAAGGTCACTGGAAGCTTCTCAGAGCAAGCAGGAAGGACCGTGTACTTTCTCGTCAGCCTGCTGAGCTTGGTGTCTCTTTCCACCTCTGGTTGTTCATCCAGTTATGCTTGACCATTGGCATTCTCCGGACCATATTATTTATTTATTTATTTATTTATTTTTTTGAGATGGTGTCTCACTCTGCTGCCCAGGCTGGAGTGCAGTGAGTGGAGGCTCCCCTGCCTCAGTCTCCTGAGTAACTGGGATTATGGGCGTATGCCACCACACCTGGCTAGTTTTTTATATTTTTAATAGAGATGGGGTTTCACCATGTTGGTAAGACTGGTATCAAACTCCTGACCTCAGGCAGTCCGCCCACCTCGGCCTCCCAAAGTACTGGGATTACAGGCATGAGCCACCATGCCTGGCCCTCCAGACCCTGTTTTTTCAGTGTCCTGTCTCCCTTGGTGGTCTCTGGTCTCCCCAGGCTTTTGTGATTGTTCGTAAGCTGATGACCCCACATTGACTTCTTCAGCTAGATGTCTTCTAGCACCTTCAACTCCTGCTGACACAGCTGCTTGACCATCTCACTGGTATCTTGAGCTTCTTAAGTCCAAAACTGAACACCTACTCCTTACAAACTCTGTCCTGCACTTGTCCCCTACTCCGTAA
This sequence comes from Cebus imitator, assembly GCF_001604975.1. NCBI lineage: Eukaryota > Metazoa > Chordata > Mammalia > Primates > Cebidae > Cebus > Cebus imitator. Next base: position 367,424 of record NW_016107750.1, read on the forward strand.
GTGGCTCTGCCTTACCCAGTTTCTCAAATCAGATTTCTCCTTTTCTGTCACCACCCTCTACCTCTAATCTATCATTGAGTTACTGTCAGTGCTATTTCAGTAAGATGATGCTTTCATCTGTACCGCCACCACCCTCTTCACCTCTTACCTGGAATGATGATGGCCTCATTTCTGCTCCTGTTTGCCTTTATTCCACTTCACTTAGAGTGGCCAAGAGTCATCTGTGTCTACTCTGCTAAAAGTCTTTTAATGGTTTCCCATAGCACTTAGATTCCAAACTCCTCCACAAGGTTCACAAGGCCTGGAATAATCTGGCTCCCACTTGCTGCCTCTCTGACTCTCCTGTTGCTTTTGCTCACGCCCTCCAGTCATACTCACTCTTTTTCAGTTCCTGGAAGGTGGCAGGCTCTTTCTCACCTCTGGAACTGTTTTCAAGACGGAGTTTTGCTCTGCGCCCAGGCTGGAGTATAGTGGCCCAATCTTGGCTCACTGTAACCTCAGCCTCCCAGGTTCAAGTGATTCTCCTGCCTCAGCCTCCCTAGTAGCTGGGGCTACAGGTGTGCACCACCACACCTGGCTAATTTTTGTATTGTTAGTAGACCAGCTAATTTTTGTATTGTTAGTAGAGATGGGGTTTCACCAAGTTGGCCAGACTGGTCTCAAACTCTTGATCTTGTGATTTGCCCACCACAGTCTCTGAAAGTGCTGGGATTACAGGTGTGAGCCACCATCTGGAACTTTTTTATACACTGTTTCCTTTATCCAGAGTGCTCTGGCCAGCCTATCCTTTTTCTCACCCTTCAGGATATTTGTTGAATGAACCAGAGGCTCTAAAGGGGATATGGGGCAAGGAGGAAAGTGCCCTCTGAGTGCATCTACAAAAATCTTAAAAGAAAAAAAAGAAGTAGAGGAAAATGTGTTTGAAGGGCTGAAAGACTAAGTTTGGTTGTGGCATAGGTAAGAGTTATTTAAGCAAAACACGTAGGAGTCAGGCAGCTGGATCTTGAATGCCCTGCTAATGGGAGTAGAAAATGATGCAACCACTTTGGAAAACTGGCAGTTTCTCAGAGAGTTGAACATACATCTTCCCTGTGACCCAGCAGTTTAATTTCTAGGTATTTATCCAAGAGAAATGAAAATGTCCAGAAATAAGACCTATAAAAGAATGTTCATAGCCAAATAATAACCAAAACTGTGAATAGTCCAGATGTCCATCAGACAGTGAATAACAAAGTGGCGTGTCATACAATGGAAGACCACAAACAACAAGGAACAAACTACAGATATTCGTAATAAGGATTAATTTCACAAATATTATGCTCAGTGAAAAGCCAAACAAAAATCATACGCAATGGGTGATCCCACTTAACAGACATTCCAGAATCGGCAGAACTTATCTGTGTACTAGATTTCAGATTAGTGTGGCTTCTTGGGTAGAAGGTGATTGACTTGGAGAAGATGTGAGGGAACTTTTTAGAGTATGGAAATGTTTAGGTCTTGATAGGCATTCATCAAAATGGATTAAATCATACACTGTATGTGATTTGACTGTAAAAAATCACCTGTAACTAAACAGCCAGAAGCAACCCAGGAATTGTTCTGGATTCCCTTTTCCCCTCACTTTCAACATCTAATTGTTCAGGACGTTCTGTTTGAGTTATATTCAAAACATATCCTGAGTTTGAGCCAGTCGTGGTGGCTCACACCTGTAATCCCAGCACTTTGGGAGTCTAAGGCATGTGGATTGCTTGAGCCCGGGAGTTCAAAAAAGGCCTGGGCAACACAGTGAGACCCTGTCTCTAAAAATTTTTTTTTTTTTTTTTTTTTTTTTTTTTTTTTTTTTTTTTTTGAGACAGAGTTTTACTCTTGTTACCCAGGCTGGAGTGCAATGGCGCAATCTCGGCTCACAGCAACCTCCGCCTCCTGGGTTCAGGCAATTCTCCTGCCTCAGCCTCCTCAGTAGCTGGGATTACAGGCACGCGCCACCATGCCCAGCTAATTTTTTGTAGTTTTAGTAGAGACGGGGTTTCACCATGTTGACCAGGATGGTCTCGATCTCTTGACCTCGTGATCCACCCGCCTCGACCTCCCAAAGTGCTGGAATTATAGGCGTGAGCCACCGCGCCCGGCCTCTAAAATTTTTTTTAAGTTAGCTGAGCGTGGTGGTACCCATCTGTAGTCTTAGCTACTTGGGAGGCTGAGGTGGGAGTACTGTGTCAGCCAGCTGTGATTGTGCAATTGCACTCCAGCCTGAATGACAGAATGAGACCCTGTTTGAAAAAGAACAAAACCAAAAACCATATACATACATGTATCTCTCTCCTGAATTTATTCCCTTCCATCTCAAGAACCATCCCCTGCTATCTGAACTGTTTTATTATTTCCTGACTGGTTTTCCTACCCTCTGTTTTTGCCTTCCTTCCAAACCATTTTTTCCATTTACTAGCTAAAGTGATCTCAAAAATTCAGATTGGATTATGTCATTTGCCTTCCTGAAATGCTCCATTGGTGTTTCATTGCTTTCGTAGTGGCCAGCAGGGTCCTATACGACCTTTGCCTCCCTCTGAACCCGTTTGACCTGGTCTCCTCCTTGCTCCCTAAGCTTACAGCTTTGTTGGCCTTCTCTCTCTCTCTTGAACTCCTCAAGCTCATTTGTACCTTAGGACTTTTACGCTTGGCTCCACCCTCTGGAACACTCTGCTTCTCAAATCTGTGACTTGTTTCTGTTTGTCATTCAGGTTGAGCTTAAATGTAACCTTCTCTGAGAGATTTTCTCTGACCCTCCCTGTCTAAAGTAGCACCCCATTACATCACCCTGCCTTGTTTTGTTCATAGCTTTTATCACAGTCTGAATTTATCTATTTTGTTTTGGTTCTGGTTTTGTTTTTTGTTGTTACTGTTTTGAGACAGAGTTTCACTCTTGTTGCCCAGGCTGGAGTGCAATGACGCCATCTTGGCTCACTGCAGTCTCCACCTCTCGGGTTCAAGCGATTCTCCTGCTTTAGCCTCCAGAGTAGGTGTGATTATAGGCATGTACTACCATGCATGGCTAATTTTGTATTTTTATTAGAGATGGGGTTTCTCCATGTTGGCCAGGCTGGTCTCAAACTCCAGACCTCAGGTGATCTGCCCACCTCAGCTTCCCAAAGTGTTGGGATTACAGTCTTGAGCCACTGCGCCTGGCCAAATTTATTCTTTAAAAAATTTTTAAATTAACTTAAAAAAAAAAAATAGAGACAAGCGTCTCAGTTTGTTGCCCAGGTTGGTCTTGAACTCCTGGCTTCAAGCAATCCTCCTGGGATTACAGGCATGAGCCTCCATGAACAGCCTGAATTTATCTTGTCCTTTTGTTTATCTTCTTCCTCCTCTTAGGTTTAAACTTGTGCCCTTCACTGCTATATAGACAACAGTATTTGATACACAGTGGGCCAAATGTGTTAAGTGAAGTTATTGAGGATAGTGGAGATGGGATGAGAGCTGTTGAAGGTGTACTTGGTGAGGGAGGAGGTGCCAAGGAGAAGCAAGACTTCTTTTGCGAAACCAGGTGATGGCATTGCATTCATTGAAATAGAAAACAACTGAGGAAGAGAAGATTGGAGTAGGATATAAAATAATGAACTTGGTTTTGAATGTAAGTTTGAGATGCTTGTAAGACATCATGTGTTTGAGCACAGATCTGCCATTTAGGAGAAGGAACTGGGCTGTAGGTTAAGACTTGGAGGTTTGCATATGTATCATAATTCCAACCTAGGAGTACATGAAATTGCCCTTAGGGGTAGATAAAGAATGTGAGTATGTAGAGTAGTTGTTTCTTTCTTGTTTCCTAAGTGATGGGCCATCTCCTGCCAGTAATGGAAACTTCTCTTGGGTCTCTGCCCCTAAAAAGGTTTTGTAGTTTTAAAATCCCACAGGGAGTTATGTTATTCTTGCTAACAATGACTAGTATTCAAGGGCCCAGGACAGAAACTCGGAGAAAAGCGAACATTTAGGGGAGCATGGTAGCTCTTAAAGAACATCAGGAATGCAACCAGACAGGCTGGAGGAAACTCCAGAGAGCAGGAACCAGGGAAGAGTTTTTCTTTTTCTTTTTTTTTTTGTTTGAGACAGAGTCTGGCTCTGTTGCCCAGGCTGGAGGTCAGTGGTGCGATCTTCTCTCACTGCAGCCTCTACCTCCCAGGTTCAAACAGTTCTCCTGCCTCAGCCTCCTGACTAGTTTGAGACTACAGGTACGTGCTACCACGCCCAGCTAAATTTTTTTTTTTGTACTTTTAGTACGTAGAGGCCAGGTTTCACTGTGATAGCTGGGATGGTCTCAGTCTCCTGACCTGGTGATCCACCCACCTTGGCCTCCCTAAATGCTGGGATTACAGGTGTCAGCCACCATGCCCGGCCAGGGGAGAGTTTTTCATGTCAGAGGCAGTAGACAAGATTACTGAGAAATGTCAGTTGGGTGGAGAGGGAGGCGGACTTCTGGGGAGATTGTCACGTATTGATGAGAAAAGTGAAGACAGTAAATTGGGAGTCAAAACCTCCCTAAAGTTTCACTGTTAGAGAAAAGTAAAATATAGATGCAGGGAGAATCTGAGGTCAAGAGAAGAACTCTTTTATGGGTTTTTTGTTTGTTTGTTTGTTTTTTGAGATGGAGTCTCACTATATCACCAGGCTGGACTGCAATGACACAATGTTGGCTGACTGCAACCTCTGCCTCCCAGGTTCAAGCGATTCTGCTCCCTCAGCCTCCCGAGTAGTTGGGACTACAGGTGCCCACCTGCCACCACACCCAGCTAATTTTTTGTATTTTTAGTAGAGATGGAGTTTCACTATGTTGGTCAGGATGGTCTTGATCTCTTGACCCTCGTGATCTACCTACCTCAGCTTCCCAAGGTGCTGGGATTATTGGCGTGAGCCACTGAGCCCGGCCTATGTGTGTGTGTGTTTTTTTTTCTTTTTAATATAGATAGTTCTAATGCTGGAGTTACGTCCTGATAAACCCATCCATCCTAAGTCAGATATATTTAATACACCTAACCCACTGAATGTCGTAGCCTAGCCTAGCCTTAGATGTGCTTACAACACCTACATTAGCCTGTAATTGGATGAAATCATCTAACACAAAGCCCATCTTATAATAAAAGTGTTCAATTTATTGAATACGATACTGAAAGTGAGAAGCAGAATGGTTGTGTGGGTATTCGAAGTAGGGTTCCTGGTGAATGCTTGTCACTTTTGCACCATCCTGAAGTGAAAGTTCTAAGTATATGAGAAACCAGAGCATGCGTAAATCCTGATTAGGAGCCAGCACACAGGATGGTGTTGAAGATGCAGGAGAGTGAGAGGATGTTGAATTGAGGACCTTCCTTCGGAACTCAGAACCGGGTGTGATCCCCTGTGATTGGCGTTTAGTAAGGATATCCTCCCAGAGAGCAGAGGTGTGTGGGTGGGACACAGGCTGCACATGGGGCAGGAATGTAAGGAGTGCTCTTCTGTGAGCACTGGAAGATCCTCTGCCGAGGCAGGAGGAGGGAGTGTGGAGAGTAGAAAGTTTCAGGGAAAGCAGGAAAGATTTTAAGAAACTGCTCTGCCAAGCAGATAGAGCTAAGGAAACAATAATTGTAGGGGGAAAGAAAGTAGTTAAGATGAGCTTTCCACTTCCTGGGATTTTAGAGAAACTGGTCAGACCTTTGTAATGCTTTGTCTAGGTTTGGATTCTGGTGATTTGGACACAACTTTTTTGTGCCTTGTGCCTGGCAGTTCCACTAATCCCATTTATTAGACCAGTGACTTGTAAATTGTTTCACAGCCCTCACATTTTATTTAAAAAATATGTATGTAGCACGAGCTGTGTAGGTAGGTGGCAGTGTGCTAAGTGTTATATCAAAATAGCATGATAAGATGGGAGTGTTGGGGGAGGGGCGCTCTCATCTCTTCCATGCTGGGCTGCCGCAGGTCTGCAGAGGCATTTTGGGGCATAGGAGGCCTGGCTGGGGCAGAAGTAAGGAATCATACTCTTCCCAACTCTAGCCAGAGCAACTCATCTCTCTTATCTTTTGGATGTATCAGCATAAGGTTTTTGCTGAAAAAAGACTTACAGAATATTTTCAAACATTGCTTCAGTAGTGTCTACAGTCCTTATAATCAGGGCTGTGTTTTGCTTTATTTTATAGCCCCGTCATCTGCATTGTTGCCTGTCAGTACACTGATAATGAATGTACTATTTTGCCTCTGAGCCTCTGCTTTCTAGTACCCGTGCCTCCTCCCTGTCTCTTCCCCACCCATCTCTAGCTATATATTACAATTAAAATAGAATGTGTCTGTTTCGTCGCAAATGTGTATATTCTTAGGTGATCACTATGCCTTGTTAATCTTTATGTCTTTATGTCCTGTTCACATAATTCTATTAAAGTAAAGTTGAATTTGGATTTGTTATAGAAAACTTGCAAAGCTCTCCTAAGAGTAAGTAAAGTCAATAGAGAGTAGGGGCAAAAATCCGGAGAAAATATAAGCAGGAAAACCATAGCAGACAGTGTCAGATGGAATCTTAGTGGTTTAGGTGAAGAACCCAGAGAACTACCTGCCCTGTGAGGAATGTTGGGTGTTTCTCCTGGAGGGTTTTAATTTTTGAGACAGGGTCTTGCTCTGTCACCCAGGCTGGAGTGTGGTGACATGATCATGGCTCACTGCAGCCTTGAACCCCTGGGCTCAAATGGTCTTCCTGCCTCAGCGTCCTATCTGGGACTACAGGCACATGCCACCACACCCTGCTAATTTTATTTTTTATAGAGGTGGGGGTCTTGCTAGGTGACCAGGCTGATTTTGAATTCCTGGCCTCAAGCAGTCTTCCCGTCTAGACCTCCCAGAGTGCTGGGATTAGAGGCCACTGTGCCTGAACCCTGGAGAGTTTAGAACAATAAAATAGAACTACTACTCCATAGCAGAAGTATAGAGAACATGCCTGCCAGATTCCAGCCAGATTGCTCCTATACATGCAACATACAATTAGTGTAAATGAACCTAAACAGATTTACCAGTCTGTACATTGGTAGACAGATGTAAATAGAAAGGTACACTATACATTGAACTTAATGTTACCTTTTTTTTTTCTAATAGATAGAAGTTTAAATAGAGCAGAAATACAATATTCATCTTCTCCTGTTGAAGAAGTCTTTATGGAAGTGGATTTAAGTTCTAGCATATTCAGTAGGAGAAGTTAGAGTTGAAATGAAGGACGTCGCAGCTTGTATAATTTATAAATGTCTCTTAAAAAAAAAAACAACAAATTTGCTACATTGGCTAGTGCATGTGCTCAAAGTTGGCTTCCCCTAAAGATAAAGAACACAGGCCAAATGAAGCCTATGGGAATGAAACACATCAGAAAATATAAGAAAAAAATTTCTGTTCAGCCAAGCTGCTAAATAGTTGCCATGGTAGGTACAAAAAATTCAAAAATAAATAAAACACTTTAGCTTTTTCCTAGGGTTCAGGGTCTGTGGGAGAGTCCAATATGGATAATTAACATTGATCAACCCTGTGAAGGATTGATAAGGCAATAATAGTGGTGTAGCTGGAGAGTTGGGGAGAACTAGGGAAGAAGCTGTTACTTGTGATCAAGTACGGGAAGAATATTGGAGAAGGCTATAGAGGAGGGAGCATTTGGGTAGACCTTGAAGGATGGACAAGAGAGAGACAAGTGGAAGAGTGGGGAAAGAGCATTCCTAAGAGAAGTCTTTTGGGAACCAAGGCTCAAAAGTATGTAGCACATTATCTATCAAACCCTGGGCTCTTAGTCTAAGGGCTTGGAGAGGACAGGGAGGGGAAGGTCAGAAGGGAGTGTGTGTACCGCCNCCCCCCAGTGTGAAAGCAAGGTGGGAATAGCTTGGTGATGAGCTTTGAACCTGAGACTGAGGCACCTGAGTCTTATAAATGGAACACAGTTTTGTGAAGAGAGGTGTGACTACGTGGTTGGGGGCAATGTTCTGACTAAGGAGGAATGGTGGTGGGAAGGAGGTGGGAGGACCTGAAACAGCAGATGAATTGATCATCTTGGCCTCTTACTGTTCTGGTTTTCTCATGGCCAAAACCCTAGTCTACATAAGAAGGATGGTAAAATTTAGCAATTGGTTTAAAGAAAATGGATTTATAGGAAATTTTGGCATCAAACCATTTTGATTCCAAAACAGGTAGGCAAGGATATTTTATTTACCCAAAACTTTATGATAAAGAATGTGAATATTTTTATATAAGCAAAATTTTCCAAGGGCCAGGCCTTGTTCTAAACACTTGACAAAAAAATTAAGAGATAGTGGTGTTATTACCTCTGTTTTTTGGATGAGAAAACTGAATCAGAGAGATTGAATGACTTGCCCAAGGTCACCCAACTATTAAGTAGCAGAGCCAGGATTGGGAATCGGGAAAAACTCTCTTCCTCTAATCATGTCTTTCCTCTACTCATTCTACAGTGATCCTCAACGCAGAAGACTTGTGGCCAAATGTGAGGGGGTTATTCCCTACGCAACAAGCAGCGAACACCATCAGGGTGTCTTCTAATTGAGTTCTTACACTGACTACCGGGAGATAGTGTCAGATCGCACAGGTCCGGGGCTCAGTCCCCAAGACTGTGTGCTCCCCACACTCCTAGAAACTAGTCACACAAGTCCAGGCCTCCAGAACTTCTGATCAATTGGCTTCTAGTTGGGGTTCCCACAGCCCCCTCTTTGAGTTTGATTAATTTGCTTACAGAACTCCGGGAAACACTTAGATTTACCAGTGTATTATAAAGGATATTGCAAAGGATACAGTAGAAGAGATGCATAAAGCAATGTTTGGTGGAAGGGGCACTGCCCTCCAGGAACCTCCATTTGTTCAGCACCCAGAAGCTCCCCAAACCTTGTTTTCCTCTTGGGTTTTTGTTGCTGTTGTTTTGAATTTAGGAGTGGAAGTTTAATAGGCAGAAGAAAAGAGAAAGAGAAACAGCACTCTCTATAGAGAGAAGGATCTAAAGTGGAGGCCGAGAGCCTCAGAATAAAGTGACAGCGTTGGAGTCTGCTCCTCTATTCACACTTTCAGTGAATGTTATACCCTGTACGAGGCCCCCAGTATGAAGCAGTTACGTTGTCTGGGGTGTATACCCTGTGGTTCGTTGTCGTGCTCCAGGAAAATTTAGGACGTGGACACACACGGGGATTTTAGGAGCAGAGGTTTAATAGGCAGAAGAGAAAGAGGGGACTTCTATAAAGAGAGGGATCTCAGAGCAGAAAGGACCTGCTTGGATTTTTATGGAAGTTTCCTGATGTCACCGTGTCTTCTCCCAGGGTATAGGGCAGGAACCTCTCTGGGAAGGATCTTAAGAGCCACAATCATGAGGTCAAGAGATCGAGACCATCCTAGTCAACATGGTGAAACCCCGTCTCTACTAAAAATACAAAAAATTAGCTGGGCATGGTGGCACGTGCCTGTAATCCCAGCTACTGAGGAGGCTGAGGCAGGAGAATTGCCTGAACCCAGGAGGTAGAGGTTGTGGTGAGCCGAGATCGCGCCACTGCACTCCAGCCTGGGTAACAAGAGTGAAAGTCCATCTCAAGAAAAAAAGCCACAATCTGAAAGATGGGGACTGATGAGAGTCCTGCCTTAGGGCAGATGAATTAGTGGAGGGCAGGTGAGAGATTGTTTCCCCAGGCCTAAACACACCCAACATTGTAACAAAAGACTGTTATTAGCAAGGGCTGGACAAAAAACAATATATATTATGACACCACAGGACCCTGGCTCTATGCTCTCAACCTGTACCCTGAGTGAATCTGTTTAATTTAAATGAGGTGGAAAAAAAAAGCTGGAATAAAACTTGCAGGATAAGTTTGTGGCCCCTTTGAAGAAGAGTTTAGTTTTGTGTTATAGAAAGAAAAAGGAGTGGAGCCAGGAAGTACTGTTCTAGGATCTACCTAGGAAAATAGTCAGCTTTGTGAGGGCAAGGACTTGTCTGTTCCTCATCATATTTCTGGCATCCAGAACAGTGCTTGGTATGTAGCTAATGCTTAGCAAATATTTTTGAATGAATCAGTAGATGAAATAAAATTTTGCTACCAGCTTTCAAAGGAATATGCCATGGAAGCTTCAGTTACTTTTTTCCCTTTGGTTTATGGTTCAGGATTCTTTCTGAATTAATGAATTTATTACTTGTTTCTACTGAACTTATTTTGTTCAACTTTTCAAGGAATGCCAGTTTACTGTTTTCAGGATTTAAAAAAAAATGAACTTGTTGGCTGGGCACAGTGGCTCACGCCTACAATCCCAGCACTTTGGGAGGCTGAGACAGTGGATCTCTTGAGGTCAGGAGTTCAAGACTAGCCTGGCCAACATGCCAAAAACATCATCTCTGCAAAAAAATACATTAGCCGGGCATGGTGGTACACGCCTGTAATCCCAGCTACTCAGGAGACAGAGGCGCAGGGTGAATTGCTTCAACCCAGGAGGCGGAGGTTGTAGTGAGCCAAGATCACACCATTGCACTCCAGCCTGGGCAACAGGGTGAGACTCTGTCTCAAAAAAAAAAAAATCAACTTGCTTTCAAAATAAAAATATTAGATTTTTAACATTCCAACAGAAATCTTTTTATATAAATAAAACTTTCATTGATGCTTTCATTTTTGCATATGCCTATACTTAAAGTGTAAACCTTGAAAATATTACTAAATAATTGAAATTCACATCTAATTATTGTAGTTGAGATAATTATGTAATCCTTTTTAGAGATGTTTAGTAAATATTTTTCAATGGACCAAGCATTATCTCTACTTTTTTTTTTATTTTAAAATATGATACTGGCCTCTCCTGTATCTCTTGAAGAAGCTTCTTAGTGATTCATTAGGAAATTCTCTTCCTGGAGCCCAATGACAATGACAGTGCAGCTCAAGTAGTGTCTCTACTGATGTAAAGTCACAGTATTGATCATGGAGAAGTCATGTGTCTGATTTCATTAGCAAATTAATAGGTGCTGTTGGTGTCTAAGGAAGAGTGAACTAATGAATTCTCTCTGCTTTAGTTTGCATTAGATCATTAGGGAATAGGGAAATAAGAAATTTTTTCTTTTGCCACCTATAAATGAATAAAGCCTTAGTTTTGATTTTTTTTTTTCTCCTATGACTCCCTGTCACTTGAAGGCCTTAGTTTTATAAACCAACAAATTTTACTTCTCATTGACCTGATTCAGTTTATTAGCCTTTTATTAAAATATGTACTTCCTTCCTTCATAATGTTTTATTTTTTGTTAAACATTTGACTCTTAAATGTTTGAAAAAAAACCTCACTATAACAGTATTTTTATTCTAGAGTTAATATGATTATATAAAAATAGTTATTTTTGTTGAAACAGTTAATATATGGGAATAATTATATATGTTTAAAAATGCCAAGATTGTTAATCTAGTGTTTTAGTTAAAAAAAGCTTTTAAAACTGTCTTATGTGTGGATGAAGGTGATTTTTAAAGACTATTTTATAAAGTATTTCCCAAGTTTATGTTTGTAGATGTTAGCTCTCCCAAAGATTTCTTGAGTGTTTGTTTCAGATGGATTTAGGCCATAATTCTGAAAGACAAAGTTGCTTTTTTTGTTTCGTTTTGAGATGGAGTTCCTCTCTGTCACCCAGGTTGGAGTGCAGTGGTATGATCGTGGCTCACTGCAACCTCTGTCTCTCGGATTCAAGCGATTCTCCTGCCTCAGCCTCCCTAGTAGCTGGAATTACATGTGTGTGCCACTATGCCTGGCTAATTTTTTTGTATTTTTAGTAGAGACAGGGTTTCCCCATGTTGTCCAGGCTGGTCTCAAACTCCTGACCTCAGATGATCCCCCTCATGTCAGCCTCCCAAAGTGCTGGGATTACAGGCATGAGCCTCTGTGCTCGGCCTGAAAGGCATAGTTCTTGATGCCATAATTCCACATGCTGAAATGCCAAAAGATCAAAATCCTAAAAATACAATTCTGGAAAAAATAATCTTAAAAATTTATTTAAAAGACATTTATCTGGGCCAGGTGCGTGACTCAACACCTGTAATCCCGGCACTTTGGGAGGCCTAGGTGGGCAGATTGAGGTCAAGAGTTTGAGACCAGCCTGGCCAACATGGCAAAACCCCATCTCTACTAAAAATATAAAAATTAGCCGGGCATTGTGGCCTATGCCTGTAGTCCCCTCTACTTGGGAGGCTGAGGTGGGAGATTTGCTTGAATGTAGGAGGTGGAGGTTATAGTGAGCAGAACTTTACTTTAGCCTGGGTGACAGAGCAAGATTCTGTCTCACAAAAAAGACGCTTGTTTGGCCAGACACAGGGTTTCACACCTGTAATCTCAGTATTTTGGGAGGCCAAGATGGGCAAATTGCTTGAGCCCAGGAGTTCAAGGTCAGCCTGGGCAACATGGTGAAACCCTGTCTCTACAAAAAAATACAAAAATAAGCAAGGTAGCATGCACCTGTAGTCCAGCTACTTGGGAGGCTGAGGTGAGAGGATCTCTTGAGTCTGGGAGGTGGAGGTTGCAGTGAACTGTGATGGCGCTGCCTGGGCAACAGAGCAAGACTTCGTCTTTAAAAAAAAAGAAAAAGAAAAGACACTTACTTAAATTTTTTAAAGGACATTTATTTGAGAAACAAAAACACGACAACACTTCATAGGTCACTTAATATAGTTTGGATATGTGTCCCTGCCAAAATCTACTGTTGAATTGTAATCCCCAATATTGGAAGTGGAGGCTGGTAGGATGTAATTGAATTATGGGGGTGGATTTTTTGTGAATGGTTTAGTACCATCCCTTGATGCTGTCCTCAAGATGGTGAGCGACTTCTGGCAAGATCTGGCTGTTTAAATGTCTGGCACCTCGCACTCTCTCTCTTGCTCCGTCCTCATTACGTGGTGTACCCGCTTTGCCTTCTGCCATGATTGGAAGCTTCCTGAGGCCCTCCTAGAAGCAGATGCGGCTATGCTTCCTTTACAGCCTGCAGAGCTGTGAGCCAATTAAATCCCTTTTCTTGTAAGTTACTCAGTCTCAGGTATTCCTTTATAACAGTGCAGGAATGGCCTAGTATACCACTTTATACAATTAAATAGTAACAAATGTATTTTGCAAGTGTAATCACTCAGTATTCTAACAACAGTTGCATGGGTGTAACATTTTTTAACTGTGGTCCTCTGAAATACCATGATGGACAAACTAGGTCTTTTGATGAGGTCAGTAAAAACCAGGATGGGTCATCATCACTGCATGTGTAGTCGCCTCAAGAGCAGACATGTTGTCGAATTTTATCTTTCACAAATGCAGATGTTGAAAAAGGACATCTCATTTATTCTTGTCCAGGCTGGAGTGCAGTGGCGCAATCTCAGCTCATTGCAACCTCCACCTCAAGCGTTCAGACGATTCTCCTGTCTCAGCCTCCCAAGTAACTGGGATTACAGGTGCCCACCACCATGCCCAGCTAATATTTGTATTTTTAGTAGAGTTTCACCTGTTGGCCAGGCTGATCTTGAACTCCTGACCTCAGGTGATTCTCCCTCCTTGGCCTCGCAAATGCTGGGAATATAGGCGTGAGCCACCATGCCCAGCCAGTTTTAACTTTTTTTAAAGAGACGATAGTCTAGCTATGTTGGCCATGCTAGAGTGCAGTCACTATTCACTGGCATGGTCATAGTGCACTTCAGCCTCATACTCCTGGCCTCAAGTGATCCTCCTACCTCAGCCTCCCTACTAGCGGGGACTGTGGATGCTCCACCACACCTGGCTTCCATATTTGTATGTACACAGGCAGTGCTTATACACAAAGTCAGCATTGTGATAATGCACTTCTGTGGAGTTCAGTTTGTCAAAAAGTGCATAGAATTAATTAGAACTCTCTAAAAGTCTCTACACAATTTATACCTCCAGTATTAGAAATGATGTGAAGATAAAATACATAGCATAGCAAATTTGTACTATGTGTGAAAGAGCAGAAGTCATACACCATCAAATAATTTGGCAGGGGAGATAACTTGCATTTTTTGTCTGCATTTTCACTTCTTTGATCTTCAAAACACTTGAGGAACTTTTATTTGCAAAGTGATTGTGATCCACAAATTTTATAAGTATATACTGTCCATTTGAAAGTCTGATTATTGCCTGGCCATTGCAGTGAAAGCAGTTTTCTGCTTTTGCAGCACCAATAATAATTAGCTTTTAAACTTTTATCTTTCACCATTAAGTAGCCTTGTGCACTTATCACAGCCTTTGTGTGAAGGAACAGTTTCACAGATCTCTTCAATTGTGTTGTAAAGAATAAAGTAAGAAGAAATGATCACTTCCTCAACACCAAATCTGTATTAGTCAAGGTTCTCTAGGGAGACAGAACCAATAGGATATGTATGTAGATATATGAGGGGATTTTTTTTTTTTTTTTTTGAGATGGAGTTTCACTCTTGTTACCCAGGCTGGAGTGCCATGGCGCAATCTCAGCTCACCGCAACCTCCGCCTCCTGAGTTCAGGCAATTCTCCTGCCTCAGCCTCCTGAGTAGCTGGGATTACAGGCACACGCCACCATGCCCAGCTAATTTTTTGTATTTTTAGTAGAGATGGTGTTTCACCATGTTGACCGGGATGGTCTTGATCTCTTGACCTCGTGATCCACCCACCTCAGCCTCCCAAAGTGCTGGGTTTACAGGCGTGAGCCACCGCGCCCGGCGGGATTTTTTTTTTTTTTCTTTGATGGAATTTCACTCTGTCGCCCAGACTGGAGTACAGTGGCGCAATGTCTGTTCACTGTGACCTCTGCCTCTAGGGTTCAAGTGATTCTCCTCCTTCAGCCTCCCTAGTAGCTGGGATTACAGGCATGTGACACCACACCCAACTAATTTTGTATTTTTAGTAGAGACGGAGTTTCTCAATGTTAGGCTGGTCTCAAACTCCTGATCTCAGAAAATCCGCTTGCCTTAGCCTCCCAAAGTGCTGGGATAATAGATGTGAGCCACCGTGCCCGGCCATATGAGGGAATTTATTAGGGGAATTGGCTCATATAATTATGGTGGCTGAGATCATCTGCAGGCTGAGACCCTGGGATGCTAAAGTCTACAAATCTACCCTCGGCAACTGGGTGCCCATAAGCATCTCCCTAAACCATACCTAATTTCCAAATAACAACAATAGCAAGGTCATAGTTCCACCCAGGATGATGCAACTATATTGTGTACAACCAAACTATGCAAACCCCCTCCCCAAAATTTGGCTTTTGGGATTTCAACGGTTGAGATTTTCAACATTAGGGATTTTTAGACTTGGGGCTTTAGTCTTGGAATTTTAACATTCAGGATTTATTCCACCTGATTCTGGTAAAAATAATAATTTTTAAAAAACATTCAGGATTATGGCATTTGGCATTATGACTGGTACTGATTTCAGACAGTTTTTGTTAAATCTAGTGTTTAGATATAGGAGTAAAATAATGTCTATATGTATTTAATCACTGATCTAGTATATTAGTAGTTAATATGTACAGATCCCTTATCCAGTACCAGGCACAGTGCACAGTATTTGATATTCATTACTTGATTCTGTTCTGAGAGGATTAAATAGTGTCAGTACTTTATCTATAAAATGGGGATAAAGAAACATGAAGATTCATTCATTTGGAAGATGTCGCTCAGCCACTGCATGATAGAGCCAGGGCTGGCATGCAGCTGTGTGTGGCTTCAAAACCTGTTTTTCCCTTTTAATGTAAAATGTATACTTTGTAAAAATGTATACCATGTGGCTACTGCTTTCTCCCCACATTGACAGGCCTCCCTTGCCCACCTGAGCTCAGGCAGCCCCCCTCATATGTACGTGCTCTGTCCCTCTGCCCCATTCTTTCTTTTTCACAGCATTTATCTGACATTGTTGTCCTTCATCTGTTTCTTTCACAAAATGTAAGCACCATGGGATGGAAACTGCCTTCTCCATCCCTGTTTCCTAGAGTAGAGCCTGGCACACAGTAGGGACCAACATATGTGTTGTAAAGACTATAAACCAGAAAGTTGTATCAGTCCACAATATTCACTTTTTTTTTTTTTTTTTTTTTTGGCGACAGAATCTCGCTCTCTTGCCCAGGCTGGAATGCAGTGGTGCAATCATGGCTCACTGCAAAACCTCTGCCTCCCGGGTTCAAGTGATTCTTCTGCCCCAGCCTCCCATTAATTTTTTCTTTCTAGTCAGCGATTTTAAGTGAAGGAATTGAAGAGAGGTGTCTTGAGATATGGAGGAAGCAGTCAAGTAGGAGACAAGTCAAGGCTGTTATGGAAGTAGAGATTGGAAATGGTTTGAATGAGTGTGGTGCTGGGCCTGCCTGAGCTCTTGTAGCTTCATGAATAGTAACTCTTCTTTCCTAGTCCCTGGTCCAGTGTCTTCCCAACTACTGCTGGAAAATCTTCTGAAAGATAGCTCTTGTCATATCCTCCTCGTTTGGTACTGAATTATGACACCTTGCCTTGGTATTCAGGGTTCCATGGTAGGACCCTGCCCTGCTTCTCCAGCCCTATCTCCAAGTTTACCCACTTGTATCCTCTACTGCAGCTCTGTGCCCAGAGGTGTCTCTTTTTCCAGGCCTGGGGCTATGTCCTGTATTCTGTTCTCCATCCTCTTTTTTTTTTTTTT
>NW_016107750.1:384135-386859 GCF_001604975.1 Cebus imitator
GGCTCACCGAAACCTCCACCTCCTGGGTTCAAGCAATTCTCCTGCCCCAGCCTCCCGAGTAGCTGGGATTACAGACATGTGCCACCAGACCAAGCAAATTTTTGTATTGGGTCTAGCATTTTAGAGTAGAAGAACAGAAACCAAATGGGGAAACGACTGAGAAGCACCATTTTTCAGGTTGGGGATGAGTCCTAGTACTTGTCCTAAGGGTGTTCAGGAGTACTGTGTAGGAGACAGATACCTAGATCATTGATACTACATTGTAAAAATTACGGCCACAGAGCTGGTTGTGGTGGCTCATGCCTGTAATTCCAGCTATTCAGGAGGCTGAGGTGGGAGGATTGCTTGAGGCAAGGAGTTTGAGACCAGCCTGGGCAACATAGTGAGACCTCCTCTCCAAAAAACATAAATATAATTTAAAAATAAAATAGGCCATAGAGAGGGAAAAGTGCTAGAAAACCTTGGTTAATTCTAGAAATGCATTAAGAGTAAGAGCTAGTGATCTTAGCAAAATCGAGGTCTTGAGCAGGTGGGCAGAAAGGTTGGCATCGTGCAGGAGGAAGCTGTCTTAGGGTCAGTACATGAATTGTTTTCACCGCCTTAAAAGGGCATTGCAGAAGGTATCACAAGAGTATTTTAGGAAGATGGTGGTGAAAGGTTAGTTTTTAGTACTTGCACTCAGTTCTTAAGGGAGAAGTAGGTCAGTGTTCAAAGAAACAATATTGAATTTAGCATTAGAAACTTCCCAGATAGGCTCTTGTTCTTCCACATTTCATGTTTTTGCGGGGCCAAGATGAATAGCCATGGGAATGAGACAGGAGTAAAGAAATCTGGCAACAGTGGTTCACGCCTATAGTGGGAGGCTAGATGGGAAGATCACTTGAGCGCAGGTGTTGGAGACCATCCTGGGCAGCATAGTGAGATCTCGTCTCTACAAAAGTAAAAAATAGCCAGGCACAGTGGTATGCGCTGTAGTTCCAGCTACAAAGAGATAAAAAGGAGTAAGGGAGATGACTAAAGGGGAAGGCTGTGTCATGAATTACTTACTCTTGCATGTCCTATCTCAGACCTTTTAAAAGATTTTTCTTTTCCTTTTTTTTTTTTTTCCCCTGTGACAGAGTCTAGCTCTGTCACCTAGGCTGGAGTGCAGTGGCATGATCACAGCTCGCTGTAACTTCTGCCTCCCAGGCTGAAGCAAATCTTGTGCCTCAACAACCCCAGTAGCTGGGATTACAGGTGTGCGCCACCACACCCAGCTAATTTTGGTGGTTTTTTTGTAGAGATGGAGTTTCGCCATGCTGCCTAGGCTGGTCTTGAACTCCTGAACTCAAGTGATCCTCCTGACACAGTCTCCCAAAGTGCTTGGATTACAGGTGTGAGCCACTGTATTTGGCCAGATTTTTTTTAATTGATATGAAATTCACGTGACAAAATTATTTTTAAATGAACAGTTGAGTGGCATTTACTGCATTCACAATGCGTACCCTCATGACCTATGTCTAGTCCCAAAATAAACCTAGTACCCATTAAGCTGTTATTCTCCTTGCCCCCCTTCTCCCAGCCCCTTGGAACCACCAATCTGCTTTCTGTCTCTAGACTTGCTTACTTTGGTTATTACATATAGATGGAATCATAGAATATGTGACCTTTCATGTCTGGCTTCTTTCACTTAGTGCTTAGTGTTTTGAGATTAATCTACATTGTATTGTGTATGCGTACTTCATTCCTTTTTATGGCCGAATATTGTTGTGTGTGTGGGTACACACACACACACACACACACACACACTCTATAATCTGTTTATCCGTTCATCTGTGGATGGACATTTGGGTTGTTTCTGCCTTTTGGCTGTTTTGTATAGTGCTGCTATAAACGTGTGTGCATCTATTTGTTTAGATACCTGTTTTCACTTATTTTGAGTATATACCTAGGAGTGGAGTTGCTGGATCGTGGCAATTCTGTATTCAACTTTTTGAAGAACCACCAGACTTTTTCACAGTGGCTGAATATTTTCTATTCCCACCTGTTGCCCAGGTTGGAGTGCAGTGGCGTGATCTCAGCTCACTGCAACCTCCACTACCCTGGGCTTGAGCGACTCTCCCACCTCAGTCTACCGAGTAGTGGGGCCTATAGCCATATGCCACCATGCCCAGCTAATTTTTGTATTTTTAGTAGAGACTGGGTTTTGCCACGTTGGCCAGGCTAGTCTCTTGACCTCAAGTGATCCACCCACCTGAACCTCCCAAAGTGGTAGGATTATAGGGATGAGGCACCACCCCTAACTTTTTTTTTTTTAAGAGACAGCGTCTTGTTCTGTCAGCCACTGCGGTAGTGCAGTCAGAGCTCACAGTAACCTTGAGCTCCTGGGTTCAGGTGAGATTACAGGTGCTAGCCACAGTGCCTGATCTGAGTTCGTTCTTTGTTGTACATTCCATGGGTTTTGATAAATGCATAATGTCTTGCACTGCTATTACAGTATTATACAGAATAGTTTCACTATCCCAGGAGTCACCTGTGCTATCCCCATATCCTTCCCGCTCTTCCCTGGATCCTTTGTAATCATTGATCTTCCTACTGACTCTACAGTTTTGCTTTTTCCAAAATATTATATAACTGAAGTCATGTAGTCATGTACCGTCTTCAGATTCATGTCTTTCACTTAGCAATAAGCATTTAAGATTCCTTAATGTCTTTTTGTTGTTTTTTTTTTTGGAGACAGAGTCT
>NW_016107750.1:387769-434003 GCF_001604975.1 Cebus imitator
CTCAGGCAGAAGAATCGCTTGAACCTAGTAGGCAGAGGTTACAGTGAGCTGAGAGCACCACTGCACTCCCGCCTGGGGGCAGAGCGAGACTTCATCTCAAAAAAACAAAAAAAAAAACTACCAAATTATCTTTCAAAGTAGCTGCACATTAACTACTTCTTTTTTAAATTGTAAAAAATATATATGCTTATAAGTGGCATAAAAATTGCCGTTTTCGCCATTTTTAAGTGTACAATTATGTTAAAATGGTTGTTCTGCCACCATTTACCTCTGTTTCCAAAAACATATTCAACACTCGAACAGAATTTTTTTTTTTTTTTTGAGCCCAGGCTGAAGTGCAGTGGCATGATCTCCACTCCATCTCATGGGTTCAAGTGATTCTCCTGCCTCTCAGCCTCCTGAGTAAGCCAGGATTACAGGCATGCACCACCACGCCCAGCTAACTTTTGTTTTTTTTTTTTTTTTTTTTTTTAGTAGAGACAGAGTTTCACTATGTTGTACAGGCAGGTCTTGAATCCTGACCTCAAGTGAGCTGCCTGACCTCGGCCTCCCAAAGTGCTGGCATTACAGGCATGAGCCACCGTGCCTAGCCAGAAACTCTTCTCATTAAGCAGTAACTACCTATTCCTTGATCCCCAAACCCTTTTAATCTCTTATCTCTGTCTTTATGAATTTGCCTCTTCTAGATCTCACGTTCATGGAATCATACAATGTTTGTCCATTGGTGTCTGGCTTATTTCACTTAGCATAATGTTTTCAAGATTTATCCATGTTGTAGCATATGCCACATTTGTTTATCCATGTATCCATGGACATTAGGGTCATTTATACATTTTGGCTATTTTGAATAGTGCTGCAGGGGACTTTGGCATACATGTAATCATTTGAATCTCTATTATCATTTCTTTTGGGTACATACCTGAGGTGGAATTGCTGGTCCTGTGGCAACTGTATGTTTAACCTTTGGAGGAACTGCTAAATTGTTTTCCAAAGTGGCTGCACCATTTTACATTCCCACGAGCAATGGATGAGAATTCCAGTTTTCCACATCTTGGCCAACACTTGTAATTTTCTGTTTTTTAATAGTAGCTGAACTATTGGGTATGAAGTGGTATCTTGTGGTTTTGATTTATATTTCCCTAATAACTAATGATGACCATATTTTCATATGCATATATTCTGGATACTAGACCTTTATCAGGTATCAGATATATAATTTGTATCATCTGGGATTTGGAGCTCTTTTCTGCTAATATCATTTGAACAAATTAGTTTGGATATTAACCCTTATGTGAGTTTGGACAGTAGTGGAATCTCAGAGCTAGTAGAAATTTTAAGTGATTTTTGAAATTTTTAGGTGCCTGTGTATTTAGTCATTTGTTGTTTTTTTCCCCAGATCTCTTGGAAACCTATACAGCTCATAAGACCCATGAGATCTAGAAAAACCCAGTTTTCACAGTCAGTCCCAGCATGCATAAGAATTTGTAAGGTACTAAAAATACAAAAGTTAGCCAGGTGTGGTGGCACACTCCTATAGTCCCAGCTACTCAGGAGGCTGAGGCAGGAGAATCGCTTGAATCTGGGAGGCGGAGGTTGCAGTGAGCTGAGACACTGCCATTGTACTCCAGCATGGGTGACAGAGTAAGACTCCGTCTCAAAAAAAAAAAAAGAGAGAGACATCTAGGCAGTGCGTGGTGGCTCACACCTGTCGTCCCAGCACTTTGGGAGGTCAAGGCAGGCGGATCCCAAGATCAGGAGTTGAAGACCAACCTGGCCAACATAGTAAAACCCCAACTTAATAAAAATACAGAAAATTAACCGGGTATGGTGGTGGGTACCTATAATCCCAGCTACTCAGGAGGCTGAGGCAGGAGAATCGCTTGAACTCGGGAGGCAGAGGTTGCAGTGAGCCAAGATTGCACCATTGCGCTCCAGCCTAGGCGACAGTGCGAGACTCCGTCTCAAAAAAGAAAAAGACGTTTAGAGTTAAATATTGATCATGTCTCTTCTGTTTTAGTCTGAAGTTCAGATTCCAAACCCAGAATCACAGGAACACTCCCAATTAATGGACAGCCTATCCTGAAACTTCATTAGAAATCTGCTTCAGAAAAGATTCCTTTAATTAATTATGTATTGAGACAGAGTCCTGCTCTGTTGCCCAGACTGGAGTGCAGTGGTGAGATCTTGGCTCACTGCAGCCTCCACCTCCCGGGTTTAAGCAGTTCTTCTGCCTCAGCCTCCCGAGTAGCTGGGATTACAGGTGCCCACCACGCCTGGCTAATTTTTTGAACTCCTGACCTCAAGTGATTCACCTGCCCAGCTTTCCAAAGTGCTAGGATTACAGGTGTGAGCCACCGAACCCAGCTGGTTCATTTGATTCCATCAACACATTGGTATATGTGTCACTTGTTTCATGTCAGCTCTCCAACTTGGGAGCAGAGGGTTTTTGTTTTTCTTTTTGTTTTTGAGACGGAGTCTTGCTCTGTCACTAGGCTGGAGTGCAGTGGCGTGATCTCAATTCACTGCAACCTCCACCTCCGGGGTACAAGGGATTCCCCTGCCTCAGCGTCCTGAGTAGCTGGCACTACAGGTGCATGCCACCATGCCCAGCTAGTTTTTTTGTATTTTAGTAGAGACGGGGTTTCACCGTGTAGGCTGGGATGGTTTCGATCTCCTGGCCTTGTGATTACCCGATTCAGCCTCCCAGGGTGCTGGGATTATAGGCATGAGTCATTGTGCCCGGCGGGAGCAGGATTTTGGGGGTTAAGACTTACCTTTCAGCCAGTTCATCTCCTATTTGATCCCCTATCTGGGGCTGTAGTATGTTATAGAAGCTTTGCGGAAAGGGCAACAATAGAAGCCATTTCCTTACATTTTACTTCCTTAGGTGAGAAGATTTATTTAGCAGTTAGAGCTTTAATAAAAGGCAGAGATTGTTAGGACCTTTAAAGACTGGCTTTCATATAGCTGGAGGATACCATGTACTATATGCGCTTGTTTTCTGATGATCTGCTGTGGGTATTCTCTGCTCTCCAGTGACTGCTCATTCCTTATGTAATTCATGGTAGAGCTCCTCTTCCTTTTTGCCTAATCTTCTAATAACCAGCTTCTCTATGCTGGTTCAAGCAGATGAAGGAAAGGTACTCATTAGAATTATTTATGTCACCCTGAATAGAGCTAAGTAAGAATTGTCTATTTAAATTTTTCCTGTTCTAAAAATCTTTTATTAGGAAGGGATGAGAGGAATATGAAGAGAGCCTTCTTTGAGTTTCTTAGTCCAAGGACTTTCAGTGAGACTGTTGGGTGTGCTTTAGCACAGTGAAAGGAGTGCAAGTAGCTTCTAGGCCTGGGCCATTGGGTAACATCGTATCCTTGTGGTTACTCCTACGCGTGCCTTTTAGTTCTATTGCATTTAAGTTTAACTCATTTTCCTTTTAAATACTTCTCTGTAGCATTTTGTTCCTGCGTTTGTTTTCTTTTTCATAGCACATTTCCCTAATAACTAGTAATGTTAAGCATCTTTTCATATGCTTATTGGCTATTTATATATCTTCAGAGAAAGGTATAGGTAGGGAGATGTTTACAGTTGAACATACCTCTTAAAATCTTTGACATTGAGCTCCTCACACGCTGAGAATGTTATAAGTTTGCCTATTAGTATAGCCTATGATAACCCCTCATAGAGGACCACAGTAGATAATTGTTTAACTGTGGTACTAAAGAAGCAGGTTCATGTCAGTTTTGGAAGATATTCTAGATAATAGAGATGATATGGTTTTTTTTTTATTTTTCTGAGACAGAGTCCCACTCTGTCACCTAGGCTATAGTGCAGTTGTGTGATCTTGGCTCACTGCAACCTCCGCTTCCTGGGTTCACTCAGTTCTCCTGCCTCAGCCTCCCGAGTAGCTGGGATTACAGGCGTGTGCCACCAAACCTGGCTAATTTTTGTTTTTTTTTTTTTAGTAGAGACTGTTTTACCATGTTGGCCAGGCTGGTCTTAAAACTCCTGGCGTAAGGTAATCCGTCCGCCTCGGACTCGCAAAGTGCTGGGATTACAGATGTGAGCCACCGAACCCAGCCAGAGATCATATGTTACGTATTCACCAAGATTCTTGAATCTGTGGTGATATCTTCTATTTGCTCTGGAAAATTCCCAGTAACTCTCCTCACTTATTGCCTTGGCCCCATTCCCTTCTCATTCTAAGAGTCCAGCCATACAGGGATATGTTCAGCCTTTTAGTCACCCTTTCTTTTGTGATTTCTCTTGTTGTTCTTTTTTTTTTTTTTTTAATGGTATCCATTACAAATTTTGTTTTTTTTTTTCTGTTCATTTTGGGTAGGTTACTTTGGCATGTCTTCCGATTAATCTTCTCTTTGACCAATCTGTTTTTTTTCTTTCTTTCTTTCTTTTTTTAAGACAAGAGTCTCACTCTTGTCTTCCAGGCATGATCTTGGCTCACTACAACCTCCACCTCCCGGTTGCAAGTAATTCTTGTGCCTCAGCCTCTCGAGTAGCTGGGACTGCAGACATGTACTCCCACACCTGGCCAATTTTTGTATTTTTTAGTAGAGATGAGGTTTCATCAGGATGGCCAGGCTGGTCTTGAACTACTGGCCTCAAGTGAGCCTCCTGTGTCAGCCTCCCAAAGTGCTGGGATTACAGGTGTGAGCCACCACACCCGGCCAATTAATCTGCTTTTAATTTAAATTAATAACTCAATGGATAGTTCTTACCCATATCTTAACTGTATTTTCCAATTGTGATTTTTTTCAAATCTTTTTTTTTTATAGATTCCTGTTCCCTGTTAAATTTTTCAAACATTGCTCTTATTTCCTAGAACTTAATAAATATAGTTGTTTTTTAGTCTCCTGATATCTCCAGTATTTGGAGTTCCTTTGGATCTATAACTGCTCATGGTTCTTTCTCATTGTACTTTGTTCATATATTTGTGTGTTGGATGTGGTACTTGAAAACTTCTTTATGGAAAAATTAGAGACTTTGGGTGTGACGTCTTTTTCCAGGTGACTGACGGCACTAGCAGAACAGGATCATTTTAATACAAGTTAAAGGCCAAGCATGGTGGCTCACGCCTATAATCCCAGCACTTTGGGAGGCCAAGGCAGGCAGATCGCTGAGGTCAGGAGTTTAAGATCAGCCTGACCAACATGGTGAAACCCCATCTCTACTAAAAATACAAAAATTAGCCTGGCATGAAGGTACCTGTAATCCCAGCTACTTGGGAGGGTGAGGCAGGAGAATTATATGAAACCGGGAGACGGAGGTTGCAGTGAACTGAAAACGCATCACTGCACTCCAGACTGGGCAACAGAGTGAGACTTCGTCTCATAAATAAATAAATACAAGTTGAAGAATTGAGGTTTTTCTGAACTATCTAGATGATTTGAAGCTGAGTCTGTGGAAAGGCTGATTTACTTCATTCTTACTCTTAGGATGCAGCCCTTTGGGGCCTCAGTTCACAGGTTTGCTGCGGGGGGGGTGGTGGGGAGCACGTCACTGAGTTATGGGTTGTAAGTTACCTCCTTTGCAAGGCCTTGGAGAGAGCTGGACCTTTCCTGGATCTCCACTGGCAAATCAATGTCCCCAGGTCTTGCCTCTTTCTTTGTATTTTCATTTTACCTGGATTTTAATTTGGTAATACCTCATTATCTTGTTAGATTTTTGTTACTCTTAGAAAGATTTATATATATTACATCTAATTTTTGTCAGATTATTTAGTACATGTTACTGTAAACAGAAAATGAGATCTTATTTTCATGAACTCATGCTATTCTAACATTAACCTTGAAACAAGTGACAATACGGTGAGAGATGTGTTACTATATTACTGCTTATGTCTCCGTGTGACACTGTTAAGATGCCTGAATTGATTGGGTAAACCATGTGGTGTTAGTTGGTGGGTGCTTTAAGGTTCACTATCTAGAGCATGGTCTTTGCAGCTGGTCACCTGATTTTTGAATCCCAGCTCTGCCACTTTTTTGCAGTGTGACCTCAAGCAAATAACTATTCTGCCTCTGTTTCATTGTCTAGAAAATGGAAATAATAATTGTACCTACCTTATGGGTGGTCGTGCCAGTTAAATTAGTTCATCACTAAAGCTTTTAGAATGTTGCCAGACTTATAGTAACCATTAGATAAATTTTAGCTATTAGCGTTACCACCTAGAAGCCTTTGGAAATATAGGCATACATCATTTTATTGCATTCCACTTTATTGTACTTCACAGATATTGTGGGATTTTTTGTTTTATAAATTGAAGGTTTATGGCAACCCTGCATTGAGCAAGTCTAACTCTAGAGGTGCCAAGTTTCCAACAGCATATGCTCCCTTTGTGTCTTAGTGTCATATTTTGGTAATTCTGCCAATATTTATTGTAAACTTTCTAATTAATTAACTAATTAATTTTTTGAGACGGAGTTTTGCTCTTGTTGCCCACGCTGGAGTACAGTGGTGCAATCTTGACTCACTGAGACCTCCACCTCCCGGGTTCAGGTGATTCTCCTGCCTCAGCTTCCCGAGTAGCTGGAATTATAGGCATGTACCATCACGCTTGGTTAATTTTGTGTTTAGCACATCTCCAACTTTAAATCAGAAGCTCGAAATGATTGTTTAGTGAGGAAGACATGTCGAAAGCCAAGATAGGCTGAAAACTAGGCCTTTTGCACCAAACATGTAGCCAAGTTATAAATGCAAGGAAAGGTTCTTGAAGAAAATTAAAAGTACAACTCCAGTGAGCACATGAATAAGAAAACGAAACAGCTTATTGCTGTTACAGATAAAAGTTTTAGTGACCCAGATGGAAAATAAAACCAGCCACAACATTCCCTTAAGCCAGAGCCTAATCCAGAGCAAGACTTTCACTCTTTTCTCTTCTGTGAAGGCTGAAAAAGGTAATAAGTTGCAGAAGTAAAGTTTGAAGCTAGCACAGATTGGTTCATGAAGTTCTTGAAGCCATCTCTTTTTTAACATTAAAGTGCAAGTTGAAACAGCAACTGCTAATGTAGAAGCTGCAGCAAGTAACCCAGAAGATGTAGCCAAGATCACTGATGAAGGTGGCTGTATTAAACAGATTGTTAGTGTAACCTTAGGTCAGAAGAAGATGCCATCTAGGACTTTCATAGTTAGGAAAAGTGGATGTCTGGCTTCAAAATACAGACTGACTCTCTTATTAGGAGCTGGTGCAGCTTGTGAATTTAAGTTGATGACAGTGCTCATTTACCATACAAAAAATTTTAGGGCCCATAAATTTATGTTAAATCTATTCTGCCTGTGCTCTTTCAGTGGATCAACAAAACCTAGATGACAGCACATCTGTTTACAGCATGGTTTAATGAATATTTTAAGCCCACTGTTGAGACCGACTACTCAGATTAGATATGTTTCAAAATATTGCTCCGTATTGACAGTGCTACATCTGGTCACCTAAGAGCTCTGATGGAAATGTACAAGGAGATTAGTGGTGATTTCATACTTGCTAACACAACATCTATTCTGCAGCCCCTGGATCAGGGAATCATTTTGACTTTCAAGTCTTATTATTTAAAATATATACTTCATAAGGCTCCAGCTGCTATAGATAATTCCCCTAGTGGGTCTGGACAGAGTGAGTTGAAAACCTTTTGGAAAGGATTTACCATTCTAAATGCCATTAAGAATATTTGTGATTCATGGGAGGAGGTCAGTACAAGAACAGGAGTTTGGAAGAAGATGATTCCAGCCCTCCTGGATGACTTTGAGAGGTGTTCAAGACTTGAATGTAGGCAGGAAATTCAGATGTGGTAGACATAGCAAAAAAACTCAAAAGTAGAGCCTGAAGATGTGACTGGATTGCTGTAATCTCACGATAAAACTTGAACAGATGAGGAATTGCTTCTTATGGATGAGCAAAGAAGGCGATTTATTGAGATAGAATCTACTCCTGGTGAAGATGGCTGTGAACATTGTTGAAATGCCAATGAAGGATTTAGAATATTACATGAACGTAGTTGATAAAGCAGTGGCAGGGTTTGAGAGAACTGACTCCAATTATGAAAGAAGTTCCACCTTGGGCAAAATGCTATCAGGCAGCGTGGCATGCTATAGAAAAATCTCTTACGAAAGGCCAGTCTGTATAGCACTTCATTGTTGTGTTATTTGAAGAAATTGCCACAGCCACCTCAGCCTTCGGCAACCACCACCCTAATTAGTTATCAGCTATCAAATGAGGGCATAACCTCTACCAGCAAAAAGATTAGTACTCCCTGAAGGCTTAGGTGATTATTAGCATTTTTTTAACAATAAAGAATTTTTTAAATTAAGGTATGTACATTGTCTTTTAGACATAATGACATTTCACACTTAGTATAGTATAAACATATAAAAGTTGATATGCACTGGAAAACCAGAAAATTTGTGTGACTTGCTGTATTGCGATGGTCTGGAACCAAACCCACAATACCTGCAAGGTTATGCTTATGGCTGATTTTTCATAGCATGTTTGTGTCTCTGGCTTTTTTATTTTCAAAATTTAGGATTGCAGGTGACTCTCCATGGGTTTATTTCAGAATGACTGAGGTTAGGGTGTTTGCTAATTTCATGCCAGTGGTCAGTGAAGGAAGAAGAACTCTTGTACTTTAGAGGTCATCTGCCATCAAGTAGGGCTCCCAAATGTCAGGCCACTGTCCCTCTGTGGGGAGGGTGGGGGATTGGTCTTGTGGCTTCTAGTTCTTGCTATGTACAGTAAGAATGTGCTCCGTTGGCATTCTTCTTTGTGAATTAGAGGATTGATGAGGATTTAACCCTGCTGTGTTTTCTATCAATGGACTGTAGATCCCAAGGTGTGGGATCTTTCCTAATTAAGAATGACAAAAATTACCTGTCACAGAGTGCTGTGACACCAGTCAGTAGTTATTTATTGTGGCTTTTTTTGTTGTTCTTGAAACAGTTTTGCTCTTGTTGCCCAGGCTAGAGTGCAATGGCACCATCTCGGCTCACCGAAACCTCTGCCTCCCGGGTTCAAGTAATTTTCCTGCCTCAGCCTCCTGAGTTGGTGGGATTATAGGCATGTACCACCACGCTTGGCTAAGTTTTGTATTATTAGTAGAGATGGCCTCCCGAATTGCTGTGATTATAAGCAAGAGCCACCGCGCTCAGCCCTTTATTGTGTTTTTTTAAGGTTTATTTTGTTTTTTGTTTGTTTGATAGCTAACTTCTTTTTCATGTTGTATTTTATCTTTTTTTTTTTTTTTTGGAGACGGAGTCTCACTGTCGCGCTGGAGTGTGCAGTTGTGTGATCTCGGCTCACTGTAACTTCTGCCTCCTGGGTACAAGCAGTTGTCAGATTACGGGTTCCTGCCACCATGCTCAGCTGATTTTTATATTTTTAGTAGATACAGGATTTCACCATGTTGGTCAGGCTGGTTTTGAACTCCTGACCTCAAATGATCTGCCCAGCTCAGCCTCCCAAAGTGCTAAGATTGCAGGCATGAGCCACTGTGTCTGGTGTCTTTTGCCTGTTTTATTATTGGTTCAAGTTTTTACATGAGAGAGGGAAGGAAGGTGGTAATACTAACAGTGATAATTTTAATTTATATGATACTTAGCTGTTAGCAAACTTATTGTGGGACATTCCTGTGAGGTGGCAAGGTAGGTTAACTCCATTTTTGCAGATGAAGAATGTGAGACGTGGGTTAAATAACTTGCCCAAGTCACAGAACAAATGGCAAAACTAGGAAGTATTTAGATTACCTAATTCTAAGTATAGTACTTTTTCCAACACATGACCCAGGAGAATCAATAGAAAACAAATTTAATCATGGAAGCAATTGTAACTTGCCAAAATAAAATTGTATTTTTTGTTCACTTTGCTTACTAAAATAAAATCCTATTTCTAGATGATTTTCTAAACATATTTTTCTTGGTCTCTTCCTTCAAGTCATTTGTTTGACTCTCGGTAAGACAGTACTACTACTCAATGTTCTTGCTGTCATTTCAGGACAGAAATGGTGTGTGCTGGTTGATACCCAGGGTAACTTGTTCTTCTCCCTGATACATTACATCAAAGAAGTCCCCATTTGAGAAAGGAGGAGGTAGATTTTATGGTTATTCCTTAAATCTCTTGGGAAAGAGGGCAAACTGTTGTCAGGAATAGTTTTCTTTTGTCTCAGTATCTGTTATATTTATACATGGCACCCTCCTGATTACAGTTACAGCTAGCACCCTAAAATAAGGTCTAGAGCTACGGACAATTACAAAGTTCGTTCCTTTTTTTTTTTAGGCTGAGTCTCACTTTGTTGCCCAGGCTGGAGGTCAGTGGCACAATCTTGGCTCACTGCAACCTCTGCCCTCCAATGCCTCAGCCTCACGAGTAGCTGGGACTACAGGCGTGTGCCACCATGCCCGGACAATTTTTGTGTTTTTTAGTAGAGACAGGGTTTCATCATATTGGCCAGGCTGGTCTCAAACTCCTGACCTCGTGATCTGCCCGCCTCAGCCTCCCAAAGTGCTGGGATTACAGGCAAGAGCCACCACACCTGGCACAAAGTTCTTATGCTACTAAAATGATCTTTTTGTTTCTTTAATGTTTTCTGACCCTGAATTAATTTGCTAATTCTTGATGCTCTTCTTGGATACTTAGAGGTAATTATTTTGCCTTAGTTTGGTGTTAGCATTTTGATGTTTGTAATATATTTGAAATAATCCTTCTAAGTATATATTGGTTTGGGCTTTTAAGTGGGAAGCTCAATCTTCAGAAGGATGTTTAGCTTATGGACATTTAAAAAACCAAGTACTAGTACATTGTTTCTTGGTATTTGGAATTGTGGTGAGTTGGAGGCAACCGTGAAAGTGCAGTGTGTGTGGACTCAACCTCCGCTTCTCCTAACTCCTGTGCTCATTCCACAGGAATTAATCACCCAGTCAATATTCCTCTCATGCCTGCATCCCCAGCCATACGGAGAGGACCCCATAAACTGTAAAAAGGTCCATTGGCTTTTATCTGGAGAGGACTATACCCATAGAACTCGGTTCTGCTTTTTGCTTCAGTTGACAGGTTGACCTATGGTGTTGATACCTCCAGTAAAACCAAGTCTAAGTGCTTTGGTTGACTGCATTTCTCATTGCTTTGCTCAGGAAGGCCAAGGACGCATTAAAATCTGTTTGTCCCATCCTATATTTCCTTTCAAAGGTTGTTAGCCAGCACTTTTGTTTTACGGTGTGTTTTTGTTTGGACTCAACTTCTGCTCATAAATTCAGATGTGGTCAGTTATTAAGAGCATTTTGAATTTTAAATGTGTCTGTTTCACAGGTTCTGTGTCTCCATGTTTATGTATATGGAAAATAACTTTTAGTATTTTTACATGTTGTTTGTATTATAATTAAGTGCTTTCAGGGGTCAGGCTTTGAAAGTAATTTTAAAAACTTTAAAGGGATTGTTTACATTTTTTTTTTTTTTTTTTTAGAGGAAGAAAGAGAGAAAGAAAAAGAATAAACATTTTTATTAACAAGTTAGGTAGCTTTTATTCTTCAGAAGTGGGATTTATTATGTAAAGCCACTTTGTGGAAGAGGTGAAAATTAATCTGCCTCACCTTATGCTTCAATGAATGGTGAGGTTCAGAGCAGAGAATGAGGGGAGGGATTGTGGAAACCCTTTCCTGGTATTAATATTCCTCACAGATTAAAACTTTTGGTCTTCATCTGTTACCTTTACGTTTGTTAGAAAGAGAATTTATGTTGTCAACTTAATTCACCCAGTGTTCCAATGCTTGCTATGTGCGTGGCAGTAGGAAAACTAAGGTCCTGTGCTGTAGGAGAAATAGAAAGGTAGATAACTCTGGTCATGCTGATCATGGTTTGCGTTCTAAGAAGGTGTTAAGGGAAAAGTGGGACTTGCACTGGACTTGAAAGGTGAGTGGTATGTCAGCAAAGCTGGTATTATTCAGGCTGAAACGAGCTGTACAAAGGAAAAGATATGAGAGGTGCGTGCTGGGCATGCCGGGGCATACACAGAACGTTGCTAAGAATGGTAGAAGTGAGGGCACATACTGTATTAGTCCCAGCCTGTCTTCTTCACTGACTGGCTGTATAACCTTACGAGAGTTAATGAACTTTCTGAGCCTCTGTTTCCTCATCTGCAGAGGATGGCTAGTTACTCCATCATAGAGGTAAGATTAAATGAGGCTATAATATTTTCCTTTGCTGCTGGGTGCCAGGCTGGTAATCCTAGCACTTTGGGAGACTGAGGCAGGTGGATCACTTGAGGTCAGGAGTTCAAGACCAGCCTGGCCAACCTGGTGAAACCCCATCTCTACTAAAAATACTAAATTAGCTGGGCCTGGTGGCACATGCCTGTAATCCCAGCTACTTGGGAGGCTGAGGCAATTTTGTTTCCTGTTTTCAAATTAACATGTTGGTCAGACTAGTTTCTAAAGTGTTACTATCCCCTGTAGTCCTACCGGCAAAACATCTGTTGTCAGCAGTTCAACGAATATCAGTCTTTTTAATTTTCATCTCTGCACACCTTTGGTGGTACTGGTGGTAGGTTTTTTGTTTTGTTTTGGTACAATCATGCCTCAGTTAACAACAGAATATGTTGTAAGAAGTGCATCACTGAGTGATTTTTGTCATTATTCAAGCATCTTAGGATGTACTTAGACACACCTAACCTAGCCTGGCTGTAGCCAACTGCACATGTAGGCTATGCAGTGTAGCCTTTTGTTCCTAGGCTACAAACCTGTACCACATGTTAAACTGTATCAAATGCTGTAGGCGATTGTAACACAATGGTAGGTATATATGTATCTGAATGTATGTAAACATAGGAAAGGTACAGTAAAAATAAGGTATAAAAGATGAAGGAAGTTGCTGTGGGTGTCAGTGAGGGAGTGGTGAGTGAATGATGGCCTAGGACATTACTGTACACTACCGTAGATTTATTAACATTGTACATTTAGCTACACTAAATTTATTTTTAAAAGTTTCCTTGTTTCAGTATTAACTTCAGATTACTGTAACTTTTTTACTTTATAAACTTAAAAATTTTTTAATCTTTTGACTCTTTTGTAATAATACTTAAACCACAGACATATTGTGCAGCTGTTCAAAATATTTTCTGTCATTGTATCCTTATTTTATAAACTTTTTTTTTTTTTTTTTGAGACAGAATCTCGCTTTTTCACCAGGCTGGAGTGCAGCGGAATGATAGCTCACTGCAACCTCTGCCTCCCGGGTCCCAGCTATTCCCCTGTCTCAGCCTCCCGAGTAGCTGAGACTACAGGCACCAGCCACCATGCCCAGCTAGTTTTTTGTGTTTTAGTAGAGATGGAGTTATACTATGTTGGCCAGGATGGTCTCAATCTCCTGACCTTGTGATCTACCCGCCTCCGCCTCCCAAAGTGCTGGGATTACAGGCATGAGCCACTGTACCCGGCCGGTAAACTTCATTGTTATCATTAATTACTCTTAGAGATAAGGTCTCTGTTGCCCAGGCTGGAGTGCAGTGGCACAGTCATAGCTTGCAGTAACCTCAAACTCCTGGGCTCAAGCAATCCTTACTTTAGCCTCCTCAGTAGCTAGGACTATAGGTGTATGCCACCATGCTTGGCTATGCTTCTCTTAAAGTACTGGTTCTCGAGGTTGGGGCTAGAAATTCCTCCCTGCCCCCTCTTTTGGCAATGTGTGGGGGCATTTTTGGTTATTACTTTTTGGGGGGGGGGTGGATGCTATGCTGCCCAGGCTGGTCTCAAACTCCTGGTGTCAAACAATCCTTTCTCCTCTGCCTCCCAAAAGTACTGGAATTATAGGTGTGAGCCACCAGGCCTGCCCACTTTATTCTATAAGATTTTTTTCTATTTAAATTATTATTTGAGACAGAGTCTTGCTGTGTCACCCAGGCTGGAGTGCAATGGTGCAATCTTGGCTCACTGCAGCCTCCATGTCCCAGGTTCAAGTGATTCTCCTGCCTCAGCCTCCTGAGTATCTGGGACTACAGGCACATGCCACCACACCTGGCTAATTTCTGTATTTTTTTTAGTAGAGACTGGGTTTCTGCATGTTGGCCAGGCCGGTCTGGAACTTTTGACCTCATGTGATCCGCCTACCTCAGCCTCCCAAAGTGCTGGGATCACAGACGTGAGCCACCACACCTGGCCATACTTTTTACTTTTTAAACACTTTTGTTAAAACTAAGTCACAAACACATGCATTAACCTAAACCTACACAGGGTCAGAATAATCAATATCCCTGTCTTCCAGCTTCACATCTTTTCCCACTGAAAGGTCTTCAGGGGCAGTAACACACATGGAGCTATCATCTCTTATGATAACAATGCTTTCTTTTGTTTGTTTGCTTTGGTTATTTTTTGAGATAGTCTTACTGTGCTGCCCAGACTGGAGCGCAGTGGCATGATCTCAGCTCACTGCAACCTCTGCCTACCAGGTTAAAGTGATTCTCTGCCTCAGCCTTCTGAGTAGCTGAGATTACAGGCATGCATCAATAGTTCCAGCTGAGTTTTGTATTTTTAGTAGAGACAGAGTTGTGCCATGTTGGCGGGGCTGGTCTTGAACTCCTGGTCTCAAGTGATCTGCCCATCTTGGCCTCCCAAAGTGCTGGGATTACAGGTGTGAGCCACTGTGCCGCCCTTTTGGTACCTCCTGCAAGCCCTGACTGTGGCTGTTTTACAGTTAAGTTTTTTTAAATTTTTTATTTTTTTGGGACGGAGTCTCACTCGGTCACCTGTGCTGGAGTGCAATGGCGCAGTCTTGCCTCACTGCAACCTCCACCTCCGGGGTTCAAGTGTTTCTCCTGCCTCAGCCTCCCGAGGAGCTGGGATTACAGGCACGTACCATCACACCTGGCTAATTTTTTGTATCTTTAGTAGAGACAGGGTTTCACCATGTTGGCCAGGCTGGTCTTGAACTCCTGACCCCCTGATCTGCCTGCCTTGGCCTCCCAAAGTGCTGGGATTACGGGCATGAGCCACTGCGCCCGGCCTGTAACATTTTTTATTTTGATTTATTTTTCGAGATATCTTACCATGTTGCCCAGGCTAGACTTGAATTCCAGGGCGCAAGAAATCTTCCTGCCTCAGCCTCCTGAGTAGCCAGGAATACAGGCACATGCTCCCACATGCAGTTTAGTTAACTAGAATTCCACATAGGATACATAAACCAGTAACATGATTTATTAAGTACTGTACTAGTTGTATATGCTATGCTTTATATCACTGGCAGTATAGTAGGTTTATACCTGCATCACAATAAACAAGGAGGTAATACATTGCATTATGATAGCTACAAAGTCACCAGGCAATAGAAATTTTTCAGCTCCATTGTACTCTTAATGGGACCACCGTCGTGTATGTGGTCATCGTTGACAGAAATGCGTTATGTAGTACGTGACTGTTTTTATTGCTGTTGCCTCAACTTTAAGGTGTTTGGGAGGCAGGGAAGGGGAAAGCTGCGTGGCTCACCTGGAAGACAAGTCTGCATGTGCTATACTAATAACTGGGAGCCAGTGAAGGTTTTAAAATAGCCAGGGGGTGAATTAATCACATCTTTTTCAGTAAGATGCTGAAATGCAAGTTGGA
Source organism: Cebus imitator (assembly GCF_001604975.1). Lineage (NCBI taxonomy): Eukaryota > Metazoa > Chordata > Mammalia > Primates > Cebidae > Cebus > Cebus imitator. The sequence goes on from NW_016107750.1 coordinate 403,353, forward strand.
TTGGAGGGAAGTGTAGTAGCAGAGCAACAGTGTTTGCCTGGCTGCTGTTCGAGGATCTTGTAGATATGAGACATGTTTGTTACGTGCCTTCAACAATGTATGGCTCAGCTGGGGAGAAAAGACATAAGTAAATAGGGAAATAAGGACACAGCCACCAGGTAATGGTGTATGGACGAGAAGTGCTGTAGCTGTTTGGGGAAGGCATGATCACCAAGCTGAGCAGTTTTCCTGAAAGCTTCAGTGAGGAAGCCAAATGGCCTTGAGGAATGACTCAGATTTGGAAACTATTTTGGGGAGAGGTCAAGCACGAACCAAGAGGTCAGAGAGCACAATCTGTGTGGAGTGGTGGATTTGGTTGGCCAATAATGAGCAGTATGGTTGGAAAGGAAAATTGCCATGGCCTTCAACAAACCTGTTAACACACACTGTCTTCTGACCCTTTCTTCACTGTACTGCAGTTGTGTTACTCTCTTGTAGGGTTTGAGGCTTTTCAGGATAGAACAGTGTCCCAGTTATTTTCCCAGGTCCAGTAAACAGCCCAGCACATAGTAGATGCTTAAAAGCAACAGTAGAAAAGAATGATTGGATGTTTGCTGTTTATGGAAGTTACAGACTGGATATCCTGCTGTTCCCTTAAACCTAGATCTCGAAATCCTAATATCACCTTTCTCCCTCCCTTTTTTATTCTCTGCTAAGCTTAAACAGGTCACTTGCCCCTCTGCTCCCACAGCTGTGTGCTTACCTTGCCATTCCATAATTATGGACATCTCTTTTGTGGCCATACTGCATGACTCGCCAGCATGTCAGATGTCCAACGTGTCACATTTGCTTGGGCTCCACACTGCCTTTCCTCCTTCCTCGCAGTTTCTTTACTCTCCTTTTCTGGCTTCTTTTCCTTTTTCCCAACTTCTAAGTGCTAGAGTGATTTCAGGAATCAGTTACTCCAACTTAGTCTCTGGACCAGTGATTTTAGATCTTTTTGCCAGCCATACCAAATGCCAGTCAAGTACAAACACTACGCCATCTTGCGCACACGCAGAACAACAAACAAAAATTTCACACAACAGTTCTTACACTTCATGAGCCATGGACTCTGTTATTTTCCATTCTGCTCTTTTTTATTTATTTATTTTTTTAAGTGCTTTCATGACCCACTAAATTGATTTCACAGCCTGTAGTTTGAAAAACTGTTCTGGGTGATCTCATCTACTCTGTTGGCTTAAAATACTACCTCTGTACTAATGACCTTCCCATTTTTATCTCTACCCCACCTTTGCTTGGTGATCCAGTCACACTAGCTGTCTCTCTGCCGTTTCCATGTGGGCGTGCAGTGGAAATTGCGTGTTGCCGTGTTTGGCAAAGCACTCTTGATTCCCTTTACTAGCCTCATTCCTCTTCATAAATGGTGCCATGTTCGCAGTTACTCTGTAAGGGATGGTGGTGGAGTACAAGCTCCCAAGCCGCTGCCCAAGCTCAGACCTGAGGCCTTAGGCAGCTACTAAACCTCTCTCTACCATGTTGTCTTCATTTGAATAAAGTGGGGTTGTCAGCTGTACATCTTAGAATGATTGTGACAGTTGAATGAATTTTTACCTGAAAAGACGTGGAGCAGTGGCTGGCACAGGGCTTGTGTTTAACTAGCATTGGCTGCTGCTGTTTATCATTGTTACTGTGTCCTTTATGACCATGTATCACCACCTCTGTCAATACCACAGTCACCCATGAAACCAGCATCCTTTAACCAGACTACCAGCTAACTCACTCCCTGCTCTGTCCTTGGCTCTCCCCTGGTCGGTTTCCCACAAAACAGCCAGAGGAACTATTTGAGAACTGAAACCAGAGCATGCCACTCTATGGCTTAAAACCCTCCAAACGCTTCTAATAAAATTTAAACTTCCCCTGTGGCTCTTAATTTTCATAAGACCTTTCACTGGTACTTCACGAACAGTAACATGTGTGACTTGCTAGTGACCTTGTTAACGTGCAGAATCTGATCCTGTAGGTCTGTGGGGCCTGAGATACTACATCTCTAATAAGCTTGACCAGGTGAATATGGTAAACATCACTGTGGGATGAGTTGCCATCGGTCTTCTTCTGATGCATTGCACTGGGAAGAACACACCACTGTGTGTCTGGTATTGCTGCTAAGAAAGCATGACCTGAGTCTGGTCATGAGGAAATACAGATCAGATTGAAGGTCATCCTGCAAAATGAAAAGATTTATATTCCGGCAGGGACATGGAAATCAGGAAGAGAAAAGGGAACTATTCCAGATTGATTGACACTGAGGAGACATAGCTCTGGGCTAGACTCCTAGACCAGAAAGGAAAAAGAGACATTGTTGAGACAGTCGATAAAATTCAAATGGGGTTGAGACTGTAGTATCAGTGTTGATTTCCTGATGTGGAGGCTTATATGCTGGTTATGGAGAAGAGTGTCCTTGTTTTTGGAAGTAACTCACTGAAGTATTGAGCGACAATGGGAGGCTTTATGTCTTTAGTCTGCTCTCAAAGGGGTCAGGAAAAGGTAATGGAGCAAATGATATAAAACCATCAGTTGGGAGAGTCTCATTGAAGAGGATGTGTGAGCACTTTGAACTATTCTTGCACTTTTCTGTACATTTGAAATTATTTTTATTTTTGAGGCAGGGTCTTGCTCTGTCTCCCAGGCTAGAGTGCAGTGGCGTGATCTCGGCTCACTGCAGCCCCTACCTCCAGGGTTTAATTGATTCTCCTGCCTCAGCCTCCAGAGTAGCTGAGACTACTGGCACATGCCACCATGCATGCCCAGTTAATTTTTGTAGTTTCAGTAGAGACAGGGTTTCACCATGTTGGCCCAGATGGTCTTGATCACTTGACCTTGTGATCCGCCTCCCTCTGCTACCCAGAGTGCTAGGATTACAGATGTTAATCACTGTGCCCAGCCTAATTTTTCTATTTTTAGTAGAGATGGGGTTTTGCTCTATTGGCCAGGCTGGTCTTGAACTCCTGGCTTCATGTGATCTGCCTGCTTCTGCCTCTCATTACAGGTGTGAGCCACCATGCCAGTCTTAAAAAATATTTTTTAATACCTGATTGAGATTTTTGACTGGGACCCTGTTAGAATTTTATAAACTTATATGGAGACTTAACATCTTTGTAATACTAGTCCTTTTTATCTAGTATACTGTTTGTTCTGCTAGTTTGTTTCTTTCATTTTGTTTTGAGCTTTTTTGTGCTGTTTAGTAAAGTCTTTAATTTTCATGATACAGCTTTTGCCCACTTCTACTTTGGATTGGTCATTGATGTCTTTTGAATTTTAATTCAGAATTATATTTGTTTTATTATTTCTTTTTTAAAGTCTCACTCTGTCACCCAGGCTGGAGTTTGGTGGTGTGGTCTTGACTCACTGCAACCTCCACCTCACAGGTTCAAGTGATTCTCCTGCCACAGCCTCCTGAGTAGCTGGGATTACAGGTGTCTGCCACCATGCCTGGCTAATTTCTGTATTTTTAGTAGAGACAGCGTTTCACCATTTTGGCCAGGCTGGTCTTGAATTCCTGACCTCAGGTGATCTGCCTGCCTTGTCCTCCCTAAGTGCTGGGATTACAGGAGTGAGACACCACGCCCGGCCTCAGAATTATATTTGAATGACTTATAAAATGAAACATCCTTTTAGCCTGTAAGTGGCAACACTGATTACTTCCCTTTTGCCTCTGAAGGTTTAGAAATTATGTATTCATACAATGTTAAATAAAAAAATACATTCAGTGACATCTCAGAAGCCCCTAGGCTCAGCATTTAAGAAAATTCCACAGGAGCTCTAGCTGACCCCAGAGGTGCCACTGCTCCTACCCTTCTTCTGCCTTCTTTCTGGGAACTGTTTGGCCATCCTACTCACATATGTGGTCATCTGAAGTGATCTTGGGATGCCCCTGTGAAAGGAAGAGATAACCATGGAGTGGTTACCATAGGGCCCAGGTACCTTTGGTCTATTCAGGAGCAGATTTATGGCATCTCCATGCAGAGTTGCAGTAGCATGTGATGGATAGGATACTTGCAGCCTCTTGGCTCTTTGAGATTATGTCTAATAATAGACTTGCCCACTGTGGGATGGAATTCAGCTGTTTTTAGGCCCGATTCTGAAAAATAACTTGGAGCCAGTGATTTTGTGTGCACACTTACCTGGGCACCATGGTGTCCAGCATTGGTGCCAGGTTTCCTAATGGTGAGGCCCTGTCTGGCAGTCTCCTCCCTTCCCCCCTGCCTCTGTCTGACTTGTGGGATCCTGTGCCTCTATTTTTTTCCCTTGGGCAGAGCAGCAGTTTGCTGTCAGTGGGAACAGATAAGGTAAGATACTGTTGAGAATAGTGTAAGGGTTGTCATTTTTAAATGAGGTTAATGACATTTTAAAGTGATTATTTTGGCCAGACTCTGTGGTTCATGCCTGTAATCCCAGAACTTTGGGAGGCCCAGACAGGTGGATCACTTGAAGTCAGGAGTTCAAGACCACTCTGGCCAACATGACGAAATGCTGTTTCTACCAAAAAGTATAAAAATTAGCCAGGCGTGGTGGCATGTGCCTGTAATCCCTGCTACTTGGGAGGCTGAGGCAGGAGAATTGCTTAAACCTGGAAGGCAGAGGCTGCAGTGAGCCAAGATCAGGCTACTGCGCTCCAGCCTCGGTGACAGGGTGAGACTGTCTTAAAAAACCAAAAAGTGATTATTTCCTACACAAAAAGTAATGTAAACAAATGAAAAGGGAAAAAATACTTCTACAATTCTGCCACTTTGGGTAGTCCAGGTTTCCGTTCTCCCCATTGTTCCCTTTGGCCTGGGACTAAGTGAATGCCTCATTTCAGATGATTATAATCATAGCACAGGTATGAGTTGATGTGAGCTGTTCTTTTCATCTGATACTACATAATCTTTTATGACGCTAGAGTCTTTGCAATTATTTATAATAATTATTATTTCTTTGAGTGGATATACCATAATTTGCCTAATCAATTTTGAAATCAAGAGATTGTTGCCAGTTTTTTCCTCTAATACGTATTGCTGAATATCTTGGTATTTTGTTTTTTGTTTGGTTGATTTTAATTACCAGTTTTCTTTTCCAAAGAGTCATACTCCTTTTTGCTGCTTTTGTTATTTTTTGTACCACCTTCAGCCTAACCTAACCAGATGGGATATCATCTTTTAAAATTTTTTTTTTTTTTTTTTGAGACGGAGTTTCACTCTTGTTACCCAGGCTAGAGTGCAATGGCGCGATATCGGCTCACCGCAACCTCCGCCTCCTGGGTTCAGGCAATTCTCCTGCCCCAACCTCCTGAGTAGCTGGGATTACAGGCACGCGCCACCATGCCCAGCTAATGTTTTTGTATTTTTAGTAGAGACGGGGTTTCACCATGTTGACCAGGATGGTCTCGATCTCTTGACCTCGTGATCCACCCGCCTTGGCCTCCCAAAGTGCTGGGATTACAGGCTTGAGCCACTGTGCCTGGCTCATCTTTTAAATTTTTTAGGAAATTTAATAGTTACAAATTTATGCTCTCCGTTTTTGCTTGCATATATTTGATCATGATTGAAGGTGGATTTTTCTTATAGCTTACATGGCTAATAGGAGTTTTGACATCCAGAAAGCAATCTTCTTAGATACGTAGCATTTCTTGAGGATTTCTTTTTCTCTAGACAAGGAATTGACTTGCAGATTCTGAGTTTCTTTCAGACTTTCTGGCCTCCCAAGTCAGGGAGGAAGCCAGCACGTTCATTACACTTCCTCTTATTCTGAAGGCCTATTATACTAAGGTAACTTTTAGCCACTGAGGAAAATATAGGCTCTGCCCATGTGCAAACAGGACATAGAATATGAAATACTAACTCATTGAGCAGATCTTTATGCCTGATACACTTAGGAAGATCCCACATTTGTACACACATAAAAGAGATGATACAGGTATTGTAGATATATGTAGGTGCAAGCAGTCAACAACTTCTAGCATGCTTCCAAAGCTCACAGATTGGGAAATACCAACTGGGTTTTGCAGTGGGCATTCTATAACTTACCTCATTGTTTACCATGAAGATTTTGCTTGTTTAACTTTTGAGTCTCCACTTACAAAAAGGACTACTAACATTTCTTAGATCATGGTGAGGATGAAATGCATTAACATTTGTGCAAAGCAGCTGGTAAAGTGTGTCACATATGTTAGGCATGTAATAACTGAGGGATAGCCACAGTTATTAGAGATCTGACCCATATGTGTGTCAGGATTTTCAAAAACATGGATTTGCCTAATTTGTGGTACAGTGAAAGAAAGGGTTATGGGCTCTAGAATCAAAGGAATTGAAGTTACAGAATGTCAGCTGCAACTTGTCCTAGAGGAGTGACTTTTGGGAAAAAATTATTATATAAGTTTTTCCTCCCTCATTGATTAATTGAGATACAGGTAAAACCACACAGTGACTGGCATATATAGATAAATAAATAAATGCCATTTATTAAGTAATTTATTGAGACAGGGTCTTGCTCTAGCACCCAGGCTGGAGTGCAGTGGCATGCAGCCTCGTCTCACTGCATCCTCTGCCTCCCCAGGCTCAAGTAATCCTCATACCTTAGCCTCTGGAGTAGCTGGGACTACAGGCACAAGCCAATATACCCAACTAATTATTTGTGTCTGTGTGTGTGTGTGTGTTTTTAAGAGATGGGGTTTTCCTATGTTGCCCATGCTAGTCTCCTCAGCCCAAACAGTTTGCCTGCCTCAGCCTCCCAAAGTGCTGGGATTATAGATGTGAGCCACTGTGGCTGGCTATTTTTATTTTATGAATAGTACATACCTTAGATACTGGTTAAAGGTAAATACTTGGTTTGTTTTTACTAAGTGAGGTAAAGCCAACAAATCACCTGTCTAGGGGAAGATTTGTAGAGAAAATCACATAGATAACACATGTTAGGAGTTCTTAAGATACAGCAGGACATGTTTTAAAAAGAGCTCTTAAGAGGCTGAGTGCGGTGGCTCATTCCTGTAATCCCAGTACTTTGGGAGGCCTAGGCAGGCAGATCACCCGAGGTCAGGAGTTCGAGACCAGCCTGGCCAACATGGTAAAACCCTGTCTGTACTAAAAATACAAAAAAAATTTGCAGGGTGTGGTGGCACATGCCTGTAATCCCAGCTATCTGGGAGGCTGAGGCAGGAGAATCACTTGAACTCGGGAGGCGGAGATTGCAGTGAGCCGAGATTGTGTCACTGCCTCCAGCCTGAGCGATGAGTGAAACACGGTCTCAAAAAAAAAAAAAAAAAGTTCTTAAAAACTATATGACCTCACATGGCAAGAAGGGATTTATGGTCCTGGGGATGCATAAGAGAAGGCTCCAAGGTGAGAGTGGGCTAGTGGCACAAAGGGGCTGAGCAGGCTTGTTTGAGAGGTTGGGGAGGAGCAGAAATTGTGTTGGGAAGATGTCATGGGCTTTCAGGTCCTGTGGGGAGTGTGATGGTGTCAAAATGCCAGGTAAAGAAAAGAAGGTACCGAGAAAGAGAATGTTTCAGGTGTTACTGTAGCACAAGAAAGATGGAGTGGGAAAGGGCAAATACAGTAAAGAGTAGTGTCATGATGAGGTAGCATGACGAATACTGTACAAAGTCAAACTGAAAGGTTAATTTGGGCTTATTCTAAAGCTTCTTGCTTGGGATGACCATGGCTTTCTTTGAGAGTAGGCAGTTGGGTCATTTGAGGAAGAACAATATTTTCTTTGTCATTGAAAATGAGTTACTGCTTAATGATAAATATATTTTGTTATCTTTATAGAAATGATTACAGCCACAAGTGACACTGTCCAGAGTCCTTAAGTGACTGATCTGCCTAGAGGGCCAGAGACCTTGTCTATGACTCTGCGTGGTCATTAAACTCTTTGCCGTATGGTTAATGAGTCCCAGAGACCCCAACACATCCTTGGCGTTCAGAGCCCAGCACCTCCTTCAACTCTTTTGATGCTGTCTCATCCTCTTTTGAACTGTGGGCATTTCTTAACTTTCTTGCAACTTGGCTGCACATTTTGTCTGACATTTCTAAGTGTTTTGTTGAGGGAGAATTTTTAGTTCCTGTTCTGTGTCATAGTGCATGAAATAAAAGTCTCTCATTCCTCAAGTGATAATAGTCTACTCTGAAATCCTAGGAATGAGAAAAACTCTATCAGTCAGGGTCCCAATGGAAAACAGATGGTACACTCAAACTGGGTACTTTGAGGAGTGCTTAATTGTATCATTCAGGGTTCATTGAGGAAAAGAGAAGTTTTCTGTTGCAAGTGTGAATGGTTTTGATGTAAGAATTAAGGCTTTACCCAACCCTGGAAGAACTGGAATTGGGAAGGTTCCTGATGATTTCCGACTGAAGTGCCATAGTGTGTGGTTTTTATGAGTTCATAGGGAAGCCCCTATGAATCCATGTATCTACCTCCGGGGAGCATCATCAACCTCTACTTTTATTCTACCTTCTAAATCTCTCATGTGCTTCTCACTGCAACCTTGATGCTAGGAAAGGGTTCTGGAACAGTAGTTCTAAGCTTCCGATCTGCAAAGGAAAGCTTAGAGAGAGGGTGGTCGCAATGCTGAGCTGACAGTGCAGAAGATTAATAAAGGGACTGTTTGTAAAGGGTGAGCAGGGTTTGGGGAAGCTGGCAGGAAAGTGAAGTATTCTGGGCTGGCAGTAGCAGGGAGTTGTTACCTACTACGTTCTAGACCTGAAGGGCAGAGGATGCATTGTTTGCTGGAGCTTGGAGAAAGTGGCTATATGTTCATGTTGCCCGATAGAACTGCAGCCATTGATGGAGAGCCTCATCCAGCCTCAGTAACTTGGGGTGGAAGCCAGGAGAGTAAGTTCCTCTGTCTCACTTTCCTCCTCTCCTGCCTCTTACCAGGAAAACTGGGCCAGAAGGGAGAGGGTGGTGGGGCTTGTTAGTTGTCCGTCTAGTGCCCCTTCTAGGGCATAGAGTAGGGTGGAGATGGGTGAGGAGTGGGCGTGGGGGCAAACAATATCCCCCCCCCACAGCGGCTATAACTAGATGCATCATTGTCAATATCTTGAGGATTTAAAGGCAAAGAAGGGGAATAAGTAGAAAATCAGTGGTTAAACCTGACATGAAAGAGGATGAAAAAATTAGCTGGGCCAGGTACAGTGGCTGAATTCTAGCACTTTGGGAGGTTGAAACAGCAGGATCGCTTGAACCCAGGAGTTTGAGACCAGCCTGGGCAGCATAGTGAGACTCTGTCTCTATTTTTTTTTAATTATAAAATTTAGCCATGCATGGTCCCAATTATTTTTTAAAAATTAGCCGGGGGGCCCATGCCTGTGGTCCCAGCTACTTGGGAGGCTGAGGCATGAGGATTGCTTGAGCTGGGAGTTGAGGCTGCAGTGAGCCTGTGATCATGCCACTGCATTCCAGCCTGGGCAACAGAGTGAGACTTTCCAAAAAAAAAAACAGAGAATGGATTGGGAAGTGGGATGATGCTGGACATGCGGAAGAAGAAGGACAGAGAAAGCCAGTGTTGGTTTTCTATGAGAGGGCAAGGTCATCAGCCCTCCAATAGGATGAGGATAAAAAGTCTGCAGCTGGTTATGAGTGAGTTTGTGAGGTCAGCATACGGACTTTGGAATGTATAGGCACAGAGTTCTGGACCTTACTAATATACCTCCACAGCCCTTCTGAAACTGTTAAAGTTAGGAATATATGAGAAAAACAGGAAAGGGAGAGTCAGTATGAACAGGAAGTACATTGGTAGATCTTTTTTATTTATTTCTTGAGACAGAATATTTCTTTGTTGACCAGGCTGGAGAGCAGTGGCGAGATTTCAGCTCATTGAAACCTTTGCCTTCTGGGCTCAGGTGATCCTCCCGTCTTAGCCCCCTGAGTTGCTGGGACTGCAGGCATGCATCACTACACCTGGCTTAATTGTTGTATTTCCTATAGAGATAGGGTTTCTCCATGTTGCCCAGGCTGGTCTCAAACTCCCAAGCCCAAGCGATCCCCTTGCCTCAACCTCCCAAAGTGCTGGAATTATAGGTGTGAGCCACTGTGCCCAGCCTCTTTTTTAGAGTATGTATGCAAGTTCCTTGGGTGACTTACTCCTTTGGGGTATCAAATTTTCCTTACTACTGTTTGTATTCATTTTTCATTTAAACAAAGGAATTCAGGTACTTACTATCACTAATCACAGTGCTTTAAAACTGACTACACTGATGCTTTTCTTTTTTTAAGATGATGGGATAGCATTGGAATTCTCTCTGTTAGTAGTTTTTGTTTGTTTTTGTTTTAGAGACAGGGTCTCTGTCACCTAGGGTGGAACACATTGGCACATTTATAGCTAATTGCAACCTCGAACTCCTGAGTTCAAGCAATCCTCCCATCTTAGCCTCCTGAGCAGCTGGGACTGTAGTCACACCTCATCACACTGTGCATGAAAAAAAATTGTTTTTTGTTTTTGTGTTTTTGGTAGAGATGGGGTCTCACCATGTTACTCAGGCTAGTCTTGAACTTCTGACCTCAATGATCGTCTCATCTCAGCCTCCCTAAACACTGGTGATTACAGGTGTGAGCCACCTTACACAGCCTATTACTTTTATAGCTCCAGGTTTACATTTTCTGTTGTTGATATATACTACTTGGTTTTCTTAATTGGTTTACTTGGAATTCCTTTTAAAAAAGATAAACCTGGACAACCACCTTCTGGTACTTGGGTGCTTCATGTATGCTAAGAATATTTAGCATGACTGGAACCCTGCAGGAGGTATTTGGCCATGGATTTTTTTAATTCCATAAAACAGAACCATAACAATAGGGAAAGGGGCATAATACAGAACAGGAAATCTGCCGGGGAGGGCTGAGAACAGACCTGAGATGGAATTGTTCCTGTATCTGTTTTTCCTGTCTGGAGATAGGGCAGCCTGAGGCCTGATGTGCTGATGTTTAAAGTGGCCTTTAGCTCTTGGTGGCTCCTATTTAGGAGGAATATGGAGCAAGTGGCAACATTGTTTATACACTCAGATCTTCAGAAGCCCGGTTTTATTTCCAGAAGGATTAATTAAACAACATGTAACATAGTTTTTTATAGATAGTATCTCTTGAGAAAGCTTTTCATTAGTTTAAACTGCCAGCTTTAATGTTTTTGTTCAATTTAGCCCCCATTCAGCCTTGTTTTATCATTTAGAGAAGGCCACTGGCACTGAGGAGTAGAGCAGGAGCACATCACAGGCAGAAAAAATTATTAATACTTATGTAGACAAAATTGCTCTTGATAGTCCTAAGAATGATGGGGGAGGTGAGAAGCCAGTTGGAACAGTATGGAGGCCCTTATGAGAGGGCAGTGGTGAAGGGACAGATTTATTGTGGGTGGCTACCCACTTTCAAGGCCAACCTGACAGGACAACTGGCACCTTTTACTGACCGTATGGAAGACCCTCTGGGCAGTGTAATGTTAAGAACATGGCCTGTGCTCAGCCCTGCTGCTTAGGAGCTTTGTGAACTCTGCTTCTGTTTCCTCATCTGTGAAACGATCGTGTTAGTGTTGTAAAGATTAAATGAGTTAGTGTGTGTGAAGTGCTGGAACAGTGTCAAATGTCATCATCGCCATTTGAACAGCTATTACCTACTGCCCAGCAGATTCATTGGCACAAAGCAACAGCTGTCTGTTGCAGAGGCATTTTGAATAGGATGAGAAGCGATTTCCTTTAGATTGTGACATTATTTGTACATGAATGTTTAATGATGGTTTTGGGTCATATGACTGTATTTCAAATTTAAGGAAGTAGACCCTTGTCTAGCTGTTTTAGACCTAAGATATTTCAAGATGTGGGTCAGGCTTTTAAAATTTGGAGTTACTGGCCATCTTCTGCTCTAATCCATATTTACTTTCTGAAGTCTTTCCTCACAGTTCTCATGTGGACTCAAGCTGGGTCTCTCCCTTAGAACTGGACCCATAGGAGTTTACAGACGAGGTCTTCAGCATCCTCCAGCTCCGCTTTTAGGTTGATCATACTCTATTTTCAATTTCTGCAGTTCCCTCATGTCACTCCCACAGCACCATCTCTGAATATGTGAGTTGTAGCCCAATTCTCTTAAGGCCTAGTTCTTACACCGTTTACTCATTCACACAGTCTGCCGTGTGGTGACATGAGGATTACAGCAAGGAATAGGCAGTCTCTGCCCTTTAAGAAGTTTACATTTTAGTCTGGAGAGAGACAGACAGTAAACAAGTAGCATGTATGTGTCTGTTTGGAATAAGTACAGAGCCAGGCAGGGGATGAAACAGGGGAGGGAGTTAGAGGCAGGGAAAAGGTATAGAGCTAGCTGTTTTTAATAGAATGACCAGAGAATGAGTGACATTTGCCCAAAGACTGGAGGGAGAGCAAGCTGTCTTGCAATGGGAGAAGAACGTGCAGGTGAGAACAGAGGTCCTAGGTAGATATGTGGTGGGCCTGTTCCAGGAACAGGGAGACTATGGGGCTAGAGCAGAGAGTGGTAGGGGAGGAGGTCAGAGAGGTCTTGGGATGGGAGCAGGGCCTTCCAGACCATTTTCCCAAGGAATGAGGTAGGAGCCACTGGAGGGATTGGAGAGGATGAATCTGACTTACATTTAAGAGAATCGTTGACTTTGCTGCAGGCAGCTCCATTTTCAGCTCCCCCAGGGGAACTAGAAAACTAGCTTCATAAAAAACAATTGTAACTAAACTGTCTATTAGTACGTTACTTTAGCCCCTTTGTGTTTTGAAACTTGTTTTTTTAAATAATTGGCTCTAAAGTTTGGAGCAGTTTGGCCTTATCTGTTCATTTCTGACTGAGGATACAGGCCCAGGCAAAAGGAAAAAAAAAAAAAAAGGCTCAATTGATTAAGAGAGATTAAGTGGCTGAGTCAGATAACTTTGGAAAGAGTCTGGGTCCCTAGGCTTGAAGAATTCCTATTTTCCTCTCTGTTTTTTGCTGTCCTCCAAGATGATTGCTTCAAATTCTTCTTTCATAGTAATGGCCAGTAATAACTGAATTTAAAAAATGTGGCAAATAAAAATACCACTTAGCGGGTAAAGGTGCTGGAACTTATTGGAAACCCCCCAAAATAATCTGGAAGGATAGTCACTGCTATTCACTGGCTTGAGTCTAGCCCTTTGTACCTGGAAATTGAGGGAGAGTGGTTGAGAGAGGGGTGCCTTCAAAACAATCATATGCCACGAAGAGGTTGACTCCAAAGTTTGTGTGGAACCCATACGGACTGAGTGTCCTGGAGTCAGCAGTCATCATAGGTAGTTGGCAGTTATAGTAAACCTGCAGTAATGTGCATTTGGATGTAAGGAATCAGCTGAAGTTCTCTGGCCCATTCTGTTTTGTGTTGGAGAGTGGCGATCAGCCAGAGTTAAAACCGGCAGTTCAGTGATCACTCTAACACATGAAAGCAGAGAAATGAAAGTAGTGGCTTATGTCTGCAGTCCCAAAACTTTGGGAGGCCGAGGCAGGAGGCTCACTAGAGGCCAGGTGTTTGCACTGAGCTATGGCTGTGCCCTTGCATACTCCAGCCTGGGCAACAGAGTGAGACCTTGTCTCAAAAATAAAAAAATTTAAAAAAAGAATTTGTTTTTTCTTACCCATCCCACCATAACTGAAAGACTTATTGAAAAATTGCTGTTTTTCATTGACAGTAATAATGCAACCCTATATTTTAATTCAGTTGAGTTTGGGGGCTCATTTGTCTAATAATAAAGGCAACTACTAGATATATGAGACATACATGTTTTTGCTATATTGGATTTGTGTGCACTCAGAGCATTTCTTTTCATTCTGCTAGAGATTCCTGCCTCACTCTTCAGGGCATTTTTCTGCATATGTGCATTTTTAGAAGTGGATAGGATAAAACATAAAAGATGAAATTCAAGGCCAGGCGCGGTGGCTCACACCTGTAAATTCAGCACTTAGGGAGGCCAAGACGGGCAGAACATGAGGTCAGGAGGAGTTCTTGACCAGCCTGGCTGGCATGGGGAAACCCTGTCCCTACTAAAAATACAAAAAAATTAGCCGGGCATGGTGACACACACCTGTAGTTCCAGCTCCTCCGGATACTGAGGCAAGAGAATTTCTTGAACCCGGAAGGCGGAGGTTGCAGTGAGCCGAGATTGCACTACTGCACTCCAGCCTGGGGGACAGAGCAAAACTCCGTTTCAAAAAAAGAAAAAAAATTCAGTCAGCTTCATTTGGGCATCTGAATCATCTTATCCCCTCCATCATCTAGACTTGATTTTATTGGTACCAAGAAGATGCATGTCTAATGTTTTTATTTCTTTTCTTCTGTTTCTAGGAGGGCTGTTGGCCTGCTGCTGTGCTGCTGAACAGTATGCAGTCCTTTAGAGAGCAAAGCAGTTACCACGGAAACCAGCAAAGCTACCCACAGGAGGTACACAGCTCATCCCGGATAGAGGAGTTCAGCCCTCGTCAGGCCCAGATGTTCCAGAATTTTGGAGGTGCAGGTGGCAGTAGTGGTGGCAGTGGCAGTAGCAGTGGTGGTGGACGACGAGGAGCAGCATCTGCTGCAGCAGTGATGGCTAGTGAGACCTCTGGTCATCAAGGTTACCAGGGTTTCAGGAAAGAGGCTGGAGATTTTTACTACATGACAGGCAACAAAGACCCTGTGGCTACAGGAACCCCACAGCCTCCTCAGCGAAGGCCTTCTGGGCCTGTGCAGAGCTATGGACCCCCTCAGGGGAGCAGCTTTGGCAATCAGTATGGGAGTGAGGGTCATGTGGGCCAGTTTCAAGCACAGCACTCTGGCCTTGGCGGTGTGTCGCATTATCAGCAGGATTACACAGGGCCTTTCTCTCCAGGGAGTGCTCAGTACCAACAGCAGGCTTCCAGCCAGCAGCAGCAGCAGCAAGTCCAGCAGTTGAGACAACAGCTTTACCAGTCCCATCAGCCCCTGCCGCAGGCCACTGGCCAGCCAGCATCCAGCTCATCCCATCTACAGCCAATGCAACGGCCCTCAACTCTGCCATCCTCTGCTGCTGGTTACCAGTTAAGAGTGGGTCAGTTTGGCCAACACTACCAGTCTTCTGCTTCCTCCTCTTCCTCCTCCTCCTTCCCTTCACCGCAGCGTTTTAGCCAGTCTGGACAGAGCTATGATGGCAGTTACAGTGTGAATGCTGGATCTCAGTATGAAGGACACAATGTGGGTTCTAATGCACAGGCTTATGGAACACAATCCAATTATAGCTATCAGCCTCAATCTATGAAAAATTTTGAACAGGCAAAGATTCCACAAGGGACCCAACAGGGGCAGCAGCAGCAGCAACCGCAGCAGCAACAACACCCTCCTCAGCATGTGATGCAGTATACCAATGCTGCCACCAAGCTGCCCCTGCAAAGCCAGGTGGGGCAGTACAACCAGCCTGAGGTTCCTGTGAGGTCCCCCATGCAGTTTCACCAGAACTTCAGCCCCATTTCTAACCCTTCCCCAGCTGCCTCTGTGGTTCAGTCTCCAAGCTGTAGTTCTACCCCATCTCCTCTCATGCAGACTGGGGAGAATCTCCAGTGTGGGCAAGGCAGTGTGTCTATGGGTTCCAGAAACAGAATTTTACAGTTAATGCCTCAACTCAGTCCAACCCCATCAATGATGCCCAGTCCTAATTCTCATGCCGCAGGCTTCAAAGGGTTTGGACTAGAAGGGGTACCAGAAAAGCGACTGACAGATCCTGGGTTGAGTAGTTTGAGTGCTCTGAGTACTCAAGTGGCCAATCTTCCTAACACTGTACAGCACATGTTACTTTCTGATGCCCTGACTCCTCAGAAGAAGACCTCCAAGAGGCCCTCATCTTCCAAGAAAGCAGATAGTTGCACAAACTCTGAAGGCTCCTCACAACCTGAAGAGCAGCTGAAGTCCCCTATGGCAGAATCGTTAGATGGAGGCTGCTCCAGCAGTTCAGAGGATCAAGGCGAGAGAGTGCGGCAACTAAGTGGCCAGAGCACCAGCTCTGACACCACCTACAAAGGTGGAGCCTCGGAGAAAGCCGGCTCCTCACCGGCACAAGGTGCTCAGAATGAACCCCCCAGACTCAATGCTAGTCCCGCAGCTAGAGAAGAGGCCACCTCCCCAGGTGCTAAGGACATGCCATTGTCATCTGACGGGAACCCAAAGGTCAATGAGAAGACAGTTGGGGTGATTGTCTCCCGGGAAGCCATGACAAGTCGGGTAGAAAAGCCTGGTGGACAAGATAAAGGCTCCCAAGAGGATGATTCTGCAACCACTCAAAGGCCACCTAGCAATGGTGGAGCAAAGGAAACCAGTCATGCCTCACTTCCCCAGCCAGAGCCTGCAGGAGGAGGAGGGAGCAAAGGAAACAAGAATGGCGATAACAACTCCAACCATAATGGAGAGGGAAATGGCCAGAGTGGCCACTCTGCAGCAGGCCCTGGTTTTACAAGCAGGACTGAGCCTAGCA
The DNA here is from genome assembly GCF_001604975.1 of Cebus imitator. Taxonomy (NCBI): domain Eukaryota; kingdom Metazoa; phylum Chordata; class Mammalia; order Primates; family Cebidae; genus Cebus; species Cebus imitator. The sequence goes on from NW_016107750.1 coordinate 419,798, forward strand.
AATCTCCTGGAAGTCTGCGCTATAGTTACAAAGATAGTTTCGGGTCAGCTGTGCCACGAAATATCAGTGGCTTTCCTCAGTATCCTACAGGGCAAGAAAAGGGAGATTTCACTGGCCATGGGGAACGAAAGGGTAGAAATGAAAAGTTCCCAAGCCTCCTGCAGGAAGTGCTTCAGGGTTACCACCACCACCCTGACAGGAGATATTCTAGGAGTACTCAGGAGCATCAGGGGATGGCTGGTAGCCTGGAAGGATCCGCAAGGCCCAATGTCTTGGTTAGTCAAACCAATGAATTAGCTAGCAGGAGCCTTCTGAACAAAAGCATTGGGTCTCTATTAGAAAACCCCCACTGGGGCGCCTGGGAAAGGAAATCAAGCAGCACAGCTCCTGAAATGAAACAGATCAATTTGACTGACTATCCAATTCCCAGAAAGTTTGAAATAGAGCCTCAGTCATCAGCCCATGAACCTGGGGGTTCCCTCTCTGAAAGAAGATCAGTGATCTGTGATATTTCTCCACTAAGACAGATTGTCAGGGACCCAGGGGCTCACTCACTGGGACATATGAGTGCCGACACCAGGATTGGGAGGAATGACCGTCTCAATCCAAGTTTAAGTCAGTCAGTCATTCTTCCAGGTGGTTTGGTGTCCATGGAAACAAAGCTGAAATCCCAGAGCGGGCAGATAAAAGAGGAGGACTTTGAACAGTCTAAATCCCAAGCTAGTTTCAACAACAAGAAATCTGGAGACCACTGCCATCCTTCTAGCATTAAGCATGAGTCTTACCGTGGCAGTGCCAACCCTGGAGCAGCAACCCATGATGCCCTTTCAGACTATGGCCCACAAGACAGCAGACCCACGCCAATGCGGCGGGTTCCTGGCAGAGTTGGTGGTCGGGAGGGCATGAGGGGTCGGTCTCCTTCTCAATATCATGACTTCGCAGAAAAATTGAAGATGTCTCCTGGGCGGAGCAGAGGCCCAGGGGGAGACCCTCATCATATGAATCCACACATGACCTTTTCAGAGAGGGCCAATCGGAGTTCTTTACATGCTCCCTTTTCTCCCAATTCAGAAAGCCTGGCCTCTGCTTATCACGCAAATACTCGGGCTCATGCTTATGGGGACCCAAACGCAGGTTTGAATTCTCAGCTGCATTATAAGAGACAGATGTACCAACAGCAACCAGAGGAGTATAAAGACTGGAGCAGCAGTTCTGCTCAGGGAGTAATTGCTGCAGCACAGCACAGGCAGGAGGGGCCACGGAAGAGTCCAAGGCAGCAGCAGTTTCTTGACAGAGTACGGAGCCCTCTGAAAAATGACAAAGATGGTATGATGTATGGCCCACCGGTAGGGACTTACCATGACCCCAGCGCTCAGGAGACTGGGCGCTGCCTATTGTCTAGTGATGGTCTGCCTAGCAAGGGCATGGAATTAAAGCATGGCTCCCAGAAATTACAAGAATCCTGTTGGGATCTTTCTCGGCAAACTTCTCCAGCCAAAAGCGGTGGTCCTCCAGGAATGTCCAGTCAAAAAAGGTATGGGCCACCCCATGAGACTGATGGACATGGACTAGCTGAGGCTACACAGTCATCCAAACCTAGTAATGTTATGCTGAGACTTCCAGGCCAGGAAGACCATTCTTCTCAAAACCCCTTAATTATGAGGAGGCGTGTCCGTTCTTTTATCTCTCCCATTCCCAGTAAGAGACAGTCACAAGATGTAAAGAACAGTAACACTGAAGATAAAAGTCGCCTCCTTCACCCATCAAAGGAAGGCGCTGATAAAGCATTCAATTCCTATGCCCATCTTTCTCACAGTCAGGATATCAAGTCTATCTCTAAGAGAGACTCCTCCAAGGACCTTCCAAGTCCAGATAATAGAAACTGTCCTGCTGTTACTCTCACAAGCCCTGCTAAGACCAAAATACTGCCCCCACGGAAAGGACGGGGATTGAAATTGGAAGCTATAGTTCAGAAGATTACATCCCCAAATATCAGGAGGAGCGCTTCCTCGAACAGCGCAGAGGCTGGGGGAGACACAGTTACTCTTGATGATATACTCTCTTTGAAGAGTGGTCCTCCTGAAGGTGGGAGTGTTGCTGTTCAGGATGCTGACATAGAGAAGAGAAAAGGTGAGGTGGCCTCTGACCTAGCCAGTCCAGCAAACCAGGAGTTGCACATTGAGAAACCTCTTCCAAGGTCTTCAGAAGAATGGCGTGGCAGTGGGGATGACAAAGTGAAGACAGAGACACATGCAGAATCAGTTACAGCTGGAAAGGAACCCCCTGGTGCCATGACATCCACAGCCTCACAGAAGCCTGGTAGTAACCAAGGGAGACCAGATGGTTCCCTGGGTGGAACAGCACCTTTAATCTTTCCAGACTCAAAGAATGTACCTCCAGTGGGCATATTGGCCCCTGAGGCAAACCCCAAGGCTGAAGAGAAAGAGAATGATACAGTGACGATTTCACCCAAGCAAGAGGGCTTCCCTCCAAAGGGGTATTTCCCATCAGGAAAGAAGAAGGGGAGACCCATTGGTAGTGTGAATAAGCAGAAGAAGCAGCAGCAGCCACCGCCTCCACCCCCTCAGCCCCCACAGATACCAGAAGGTTCTGCAGATGGAGAGCCAAAGCCAAAAAAACAGAGACAAAGGAGGGAGAGAAGGAAGCCTGGGGCCCAGCCAAGGAAGCGAAAAACCAAACAAGCAGTTCCCATTGTGGAACCCCAAGAACCTGAGATCAAACTAAAGTATGCCACCCAGCCACTGGATAAAACTGACGCCAAGAACAAGTCTTTTTACCCTTATATCCATGTAGTAAATAAGTGTGAACTTGGAGCCGTTTGTACAATCATCAATGCTGAAGAAGAAGAACAGACCAAATTGGTGAGGGGTAGGAAGGGTCAGAGGTCACTGACCCCTCCACCTAGCAGCACTGAAAGCAAGGCACTCCCAGCCTCGTCCTTTATGCTGCAGGGACCTGTTGTGACAGAGTCTTCGGTTATGGGGCACCTGGTTTGCTGTCTGTGTGGCAAGTGGGCCAGTTACCGGAACATGGGTGACCTCTTTGGACCTTTTTATCCCCAAGATTATGCAGCCACCCTCCCGAAGAATCCGCCTCCTAAGAGGGCCACAGAAATGCAGAGCAAAGTTAAGGTACGGCACAAAAGTGCTTCCAATGGCTCCAAGACGGACACTGAGGAGGAGGAAGAGCAGCAGCAGCAGCAGCAGAAGGAGCAGAGGAGCCTGGCTGCGCACCCCAGGTTTAAGCGGCGCCACCGCTCGGAAGACTGTGGTGGAGGCCCTCGGTCCCTGTCCAGGGGGCTCCCTTGTAAAAAAGCAGCCACTGAGGGCAGCAGTGAAAAGACTGTTTTGGACTCGAAGCCCTCTGTGCCCACCACTTCAGAAGGTGGCCCTGAGCTGGAGTTACAAATCCCTGAACTACCTCTTGACAGCAATGAATTTTGGGTCCATGAGGGTTGTATTCTCTGGGCCAATGGAATCTACCTGGTTTGTGGCAGGCTCTATGGCCTGCAGGAAGCGCTGGAAATAGCCAGAGAGATGGTGAGTATAAGAAATCTCTTACTAGCTTGGGATTTTTATTTCATTTGATTCCTTCTCGCCCATGTTTTTGTTATGTATTACATGATTATTCCTCCAAATTAAACCACCTATCCCTAAATGATGGACAGAAAATGAAATAGGTAATTTGGAAGATTTGTGTAGACTTCTAAAATCATTTTTCATTTTTTGAAATCTATAATACTTATGAAGCGTACTATATTTCTTTCTGAAACATTTCATTTCTTTAGGATTACTAACTCATGTTCATTTGCTTTTTATTTTTTTGGGCCACATCTTTTCTAACCCACACTTTCAATTGGGATATTTATTCTTTAGACCTATTAACTGAATAATCAGAGCCGAGTTTATGGCTGTAATTGTTTCTCTCACTTTTTGAATACATTATAATGTGGTTTTGTTTTTTGTTTTCAGACAGTTTCACACCCTTACCCAGGCTGGAGGCCAGTGATGTGATTGTGGCTCACTGCAGCCTCCAACCACTGGGCTCACGGGGCCCTCCCAAGTAGCTGGACCATAGTTGCATGCCAGTATGCCTGGCTATTTTTTTTTTTTTTTTAACTTTTTGTAGAGACAGCATGTCACTTTGTTGCCCAGGCAGGTTGGTCTCAATCTCCTAAGCTTAAGCAATCCTCCCACGTCAGCCTTCCAAAGTACTGGAATTATAGGTGTGAGCCACCACACTTAGCCTTTATTGTAATTTTGAAAAATCTTTGTTTCCTATTTTCTCTTTCTTGTTAGAGTTTCTTGAGGTGTCTTGATTTATATTTTTAAGAGAAAAAGATGTTTTTAAAAATGGTGTGAAGCTCTGTGTTAGAGTATGGGCCAGGCTTGTTGGCCTGTGGTCCTCTCCATAGAACAATAAGGCAGCCAGCCAGCATATAGGTCTTTTCTCTGAATTGAGTTTTCCCAGAGGAAAACAAAAAATTTTTGTTTTGTTCCAGAGAATAATCTTGAGATTTCCTGTCTAGAGTTGCAAGCTTGGCTGCCAGCATCCTAAAGCCAAGAGGAGAAGGGGATGGTAGGGTTGTGGGGATGGGAATATGGGCTCATCATTCAGTGTGTGGACTTTGACAATCTCCCACCTGTTTTCAGTAGGTGAGGACAGTTACCTGGTTGAATTGAGTTAAGGATCTAACTCTTCTTAGAAACTCTGGCCTAATGCTCTGTTTTTCTGCCCTATGTTGCACCCTCACTTCTTGAGGCATCTGTGCCCCCCCCAAGCTCTGTGCCATAAAGTGGCTGGCTTTCTAGTGGCTCCTCCACTGGACTCATCATTACTGTCTGCCTCCTTTCAGTGCACAGAATCTGTTACTCTTCATCTCTCCTATTTCCAGCGTCCCATTCCTGGTGCTGTTATGAGTTTATCTTGCAAGTTTATCCACTTTTTTGTGGGAAGGGATCAGATGTACAACTGTATATTTAGTAGTCTACCATATTATTTATAACCGTCTGGCAAAAAGGAAGTGCCCGTAGACTATAGAAAAAAAAAAAAATCGAACGTGAAATATATATTGAAATTAGAACATTTTAATTCAGTCACGCAAGGAGCTTGCCCTTTCCTCTTAGCATGCCCTCAACCCCCAAAATTATGGTCTTTTCTTTTTCCCTCCTCCTCTGTCTCCATTATTTACGTCACCGTTTAACTCCAAGTTTGAGGTAGAAGATTTACTTCTCCTAAGAAGTTTATATGCAGTGACATTTAAAAATGCCAAAATCCTAGAAGGATGTAACATTTAAGACCCTAAAGTGCAAAATTCTTTAGTCATATTTGAGCACTCAATACAATACGTTAATTGTCTTACTTGTTTCCCAGCTTTCCTCAGAAAGTCACAGTATTTGGTGGGATGTTTTTTGTTATTTTTTGAGACAGAATCTAGCTTTGTTGTGGGGTTTCACCATGTTGGCCAGGCTGATCTGGAACTCCTGACCTCGGATCATCCATCAGTCTTTACCTCCCAAAGTGTTGGGATTACAGGTGTGAGTCACTGCACCCAGCCTGTTTACCACTTTTTGATGTGCATATGTGTATGCAACCATCTGACAAGTGTTTTTTTTATTTCAACATTTATTAACATATTCAGCACAGTTTTTATGTGTAAACTTTTAGGTATTCTGTAGCAATAATTGATAATCAGTAATCAGGCTAAATTTTCCCCAGCAAATTTCTAGATCCTGTGTCTCAATCCATGTCGTCTTTATAGAAAATAAAAGCCTCCCTATAATGATGCAACCACCATAGATCACAGTTAATTGCATCCCTGAAAGTTTGGTAAAACAGTGGGCTGCGTTTTAAGCTACCTAATCAGAAATACCTGTCTTCAGAAAGTGACTGTTAAGGCTGCCGTGGTGGCTCATGCCGCACTTTGGGAGGCTGAGACAGGTTGATTGCCTGAGGTGGGTCACATGACATCAGGAGTTCGAGACCATCCTGGCTAACATGGTGAAACCCCCGATTCTACTAAAAATAGAATACTTAGCCTGGCATGGTGGTGGTCACCTGTAATCCCAGCTACTCAGGAGGCTGGGGCAGGAGAATGGCTTGAGCCCAGTAGGCAGAGGTTGCAGTGAGCCAAAATTGCGCCACTGCACTCCATCTTAGGCGACTGAGTGGGACTCTGTCTTAAAAAACAAACAAATTAGTCTTGTGTCTTTCAGCTGATGTACCACTATGACTACTAGATCTGTTTCTAGCTTTTATTCCGCTTTTCTCAATGCATTCAAGGACAAATTAAAATTACACTAACTTGCCTTTTATTTAATTTGACAGATGATGTTTCAGTTGTCCAGGATACTTTGAGTCTAGTTTTATCTTAGTAGATTTTAGCAGATGTATTCAATTTTGGTCTTGCTTAATGAGCATGCCCTCAATCCTATCATGTAAGATAAAGCCACATATATTTTATTAGAGATCCATTTTGGCCTATGTATTTATCAGGTGTTTTGACAAGCATGATGTTATAATACAATAATAGAAAGTCCCCAAGAGGCATTGCTCCTCTCCCTGTGTCACACTGCTCTGAAAATTGCCGAAAATTAGAACATTCTATATTTAAAAATGGCCTTCACTTCCCTTCCTTTTTCCCTTCCCACAAGTGTGGCACTTGTGAATCATTCATTTCAGTGCAGTCCCCTTAGCTTCTGTCCAACATTGACCCCTGTTTGTTTGCCTTGGTATAATTGTGTATGTGAATCACAGTGACCCCTGACATGAATGATATTACAGAGATAATTGCCTCTAAACGGGTATGGGTATAATTTGGTATTTACAAATCACCTTTGAGACACTGAGGAATGGGAACGCCTGCAGGGATGTGGCAGAAGGTGGGGATCTGGTGGCCGTGGATCCCTTGAGGCTGCACGCCCTACAACCCCCTTGGATAATTTTTAATCTTTTTTTTTTTTTTTTTTCAATCTGACAATGTATGTTAAAGAACTGGTTTTAGGTTAATTTTTCTTTTTTCTTTTTGTTTTTATTTAGTGACGAGTCTTGCTCTCTTGCTAGGCTGGAGTGCAGTGGCACAATCTCAGCTCACTATAGCCTCCTCCCTCTGGGTTCAAATGATTCTAGTAGAGAAGAGGTTTCACCATATTGGCCAGGCTGGTCTCGAACTCCTGATCTCATGTGACCCACTAGCCTCAGTCTCCCAAAGTGCAGGGATTACAGGGGTGAACCATGATGCCCGGCCTATTTTCTTAAAAATTTTAAATCAGTGTATTAAAGATTATATTTAGGGTTTGGTTTTTTAAATTTTATTTAACTTTTGAGACAGGGTCTAACTCTGTCATCCTGTCTGGAGTACAGTGGTGTGATTTTGTCTCACTACAACTTCCACCTCCTGTGTTCAAGCGATTCTCCCACCTCAGCCTCCCGAATAGCTGGGATTACAGGTGTGTGCCACCATGCCCAGCTAATTTTTGTATTTTTAGTAGAAATGAGGTTTGACCTTGTTGGCCAATCTGGCCTCGAACTCCTGACCTTAAGGAATCCACCCTCCTCAGCCTCCCAGAGTGCTGGGATTACAGGCATGAGCCACCATGCCTGGCCAATGTAGGGTTTATTTTAATATAAGTTTAAATAACAGATAATTATTAATACATCCCCCATCTAACAGACTCATATCTTTCTTAAATTTACTTTAAATTGTGATGAAAAACATATTTGAAAAATATAAAATTAATAGATAGCATTATGAAAATGAAAGCACGTATTAAAACATCACAACAGCCGAGTCAGAAAGGTACTCTGTCTAGTTTAACTGTAAAATAGAGCCATTAGTCTGCATGCTCCCTAAATTCTCAACTGCGTGTTCCATGAAAGTGGTGATTTCCAGAGCCTGGCAACTTGGCTGCTGTTCGCCCCCATCCTGGTGAAGACTCCCTTCAACTCCTGTTCTCTGCTCCTAACTCCAATACCTCACCCTCACCCCACCCCGACTCTTACCTGATTGTTTTTCCTGGGCACCTGCTACAGTGCCCTTTCTAGCATTCCCACACTCTCTTTCTCCATCTCCCCCCGCCCACCCGCCCCTCGCAAGCACTTGTTCTTTGTTACCACTGCTGGGACCCATCTTCCTTCCACACTCTCCAGGGGTAGGGCGGTGGCACCCTATTCCCCTTGCTGTTCCCATGGCTTTCAGTATATAGCAGAGAGTTGTATCTAATTTACCTGTTTTTCCTAACACTGTGTGGTAGATGTTTTTATATCACTACATAATGACGTTGACACTAAATTTCCAGAGAAAGGTTCATTTTCTTTCAGGATTTTGTCCAAGTTCTAAGGAATATTTTTATTCCAGACAGTTTTGCTCTTGTTGCCCACACTGGAGTACAATGGTGCGATATTGGCTCACTGCAGCCTCTGCCCCCCAGGTTCAAGTGACTCTCCTGTCTCAGCCTCCCAAGTAGCTGGGGTTATAGGCATGCGTCACCACACCTGGCTAATTTTGTATAACTCTAAGGAATCTTTTTTTTTTTTTAAATGAGACGTTGTCTTGCTCTATCGCCAGCAGGCTGGAGTGCAGTGGTGCAATCTCAGCTCACTGCAACCTCTGCTTCCCGAGTTCAAGTGATTCTCCTGCCTCAGCCTCCCAAGTAACTGGGATTACAGACATGCGCCACCACGGCCAGCTAATTTTTGTATTTTTAGTAGAGACAAGGTTTCACCATGTAGGCCAGGATGTTCTCAACCTCTTGACCTTGTGATCTGCCTGCCTCAGCCTCCCAAAGTGCTGGGATTACAGGCGTGAGCCACCACACCTGGCCTTATTGTAAGGAATCTTAAGTGAAATTTTCAGTTCTGAATTTTATTGCATATATTACCTTATAGAATAAATCATGACGAATAGAAGGACTCAAATTTTACTATGATTTATTTCTTTTTTTTTTTTTTTTTTTTTTTCTTTTTTAGAGATGGAGGGATTATATGGGCAGCATTACACTTGATTTTAAAGAAAAGTTTAGAAGGAGTACATGATTCTTTGAAAATGCCAGTAGGCCGGGCGCAGTGGCTCAAGCCTGTAATCCCAGCACTGTGGGAGGCCGAGGCGGGTGGATCACAAGGTCAAGAGATCGAGACCATCCTGGTCAACATGGTGAAACCCCGTCTCTACTAAAACTACAAAAAATTAGCTGGGCATGGTGGTGCGTGCCTGTAATCCCAGCGACTCAGGAGGCTGGGGCAGGAGAATTGCCTGAACCCAGGAGGCGGAGGTTGCGGTGAGCCGAGATAACGCCATTGCACTCCAGCCTGGGTAACAAGAGCGAAACTCTGTCTCAAAAAAAAAAAAAAGAAAATGCCAAATCTGGGCAAGGTGGCTGATGCCTGAAATCCTAGTATTTCGGATCACCTGAGCCCAGGAGTTTGCGACCAGTCTCGGCAACATGGCGAAACTCTGTCTCTACCAAAAATACAAAAATTAGCCAGTTTCATAACCCAGTCTCTAAATAAATAAATAGATAAAAATCAAAAAATGCCAAAGGACCATAAACAAGAATATTGATAAGCCCCAAAACACAAGTCGTTATCTATTAATTACTCATCCCTGGGATGGTAAGATAGTTATTGCTAATCTGTTAAAAGAGCTAACAGCAAATAGCGTGTAAAAGCAGGCATCCCTTTCAATTCAACAAATACCTGAGTGTCTACTAGAAAGCCAGTTGAAATGTGAAGTTAAACTGCTGTCAGGGAACTTTGAGGGTGACTCACCCTCAGCCTCGGCCCCTTAGCTGGTGTGTGGTTAGAGAAGCTCTATGTCAAACCTTCTGAACTTCATGCAGGAAGGTTTCTGTGATTCTACAGAAAGCAACGCATTGCCGCACCAAGGTCCTGCACTAGGACTTTGATTTTTCCAAAAGATAGGGCTTCCTTCATCCAGGAATCTCAAAAAAATGGAGGTTCCTCCTCACCCCAACCCCAGGCCAATTTTGTGGGACCCTCAGGGTCTGCAGCTGCAGATCAGTTTCATTCCATTTATTGGAAAAGCGTATGAGAAGGAAAAAGCAAGTCAGGTAAACACTTGCCCCAGAAGATCCTGGCTTTTGCTATTTTGCTCAACAGCTGTGTAATAGGGAGGCCTGGGAGAGAGCCCTAGAGTCACACTGCTTCATATGAATTCGAGGACTTGATGTTTATTTGCCGGGTCACTAGCTTAAGTCACTTAACCTCTGTGCTTCACTGTCCTCATCATACAAAGTATGAAAACCGACAGCACCTACAGTAAAGAGGGATGCTAGGAGGATTAAATGTAATACCCTTTGGAAAGTGCTTAGAGCAGTATTTGGCACATTTAAACAGTTGAGATGGTTTCACAGAAATGCGAACTGCAGACTGGTGTCCACCATCAGATGGTGTCCTCCCTCATTGTTTTAGTAAAGGCATGTTTTCATTAACAAGCTTATTTAGCACTCTGGAGTTCCTGTTGTAGTTCATCCTAGTGATCTTCCCAGGGGTGTTCAGAACTTACTGTCTTTGAAAGTTGTCCTGTATGGAAAATAAACATTTTTTACTCTTGTTGGAAACTCAAGTTTTCGGGAGGGGGAAGGGTGGCAGGGTGTGAGATATTTCAGGGGGCGATATTAATTTATGTTTTATGAAATAACATCAGCCAATATGAACACTCTCAGGAATTCTATCTCTCAAAGGAGAGGAGGCAAAAGGGAGGGAATAAAATCTACCTTGCATGTTAAGTAAAAGCATTAATAGTCTAGTGAGATGACAGAGTTTTGATAGTGATTATCTAAAGCCAAAGAAGAGAGTCTACATGGAGGTAAAGGTGGTTTTTTTTGTTTGTTTGAGACTGAGTCTTGCTCTAATTGCCCAGGCTGGAGTACAGTTGCACAATCTCTGCTCACTGCAACCTCCACCTCCCAGGTTCATGCAATTCTCCTGCCTCAGCCTCCTGAGTAGCTGGGATTACAGGCGCCTGCCACCATGTCTGGTTAATTTTTGTACTTTTAGTAGAGACGGGGTTTCATTGTGTTGGCCAGGCCGATCTTAAACTCCTGACCTCAAGTGATCTGCCCACCTCGGCCTCCCCAAGTGCTAGGATTGCAGGCGTGAGCCACCGTGCCCGGCCTACAGTTGTTTTTTAAGGTAACTTTTTAACATGTCAGCACTAAAATGAGGCCCAAAATAAGAATTCTGAGTTTGTGTGGTATACCCTCAGAATGATTCAGGACAAACACTTCCCTGTAGCACTCCACCTCCTCCCCCAAAACAGTGACTATATCAAGAATATGTGAACTCCAGAGGGATTATATTGGTCTGTTCTTTCATTGCTGTAAAATACCTCAGACTGGGTAATTTATTAAAAAAAAAAAAAAAAAAAAAGAAAAGAAAGTTTAATTGGCTTAGAGTTCTGGAAGCTGTACAGGAAGCATGGTGCGGGCATCTGCTCAGCTTCTGGGGAGGCCTCAGAAAACTTACAATCACGGAGGGAGGTAAAGGAGGAGCAAGCTTCTTGCATGGCAGGAGCAGGAGCAAGAGAGAGTGAGGGGGGAGGGGCTGCACCCTTTAAAAAAACAAAACAAACAAAAAAAAACCCTATCTTGTGAGAACTCACTGTCACAGGAATAGCACCCCCATGATCCAAACACCTCCTACCAGGCCCTACCTCCAGCATTGGGTACTACAATTCAGCATGAGATTTGGTGAAGACACAGTCCCAAACCATATCAGGGCTCTGTTGTCTTAAAGGATTTAGCCTTTAATTTACAGGCAGTGCAAAACCACTAGTGATTTCTAAGTGTGTAAATCACATGTACAAGCTTGTGTTTTATAAAGGAAACTCAGGAAATAAATAGGGAGAGATCAGAAGCAGGCAGATCAGTTGAGATGCTCTGGGATTAATTTGTGCAAGAGCTGATAAGGACTGAGTATCTGGTAGACATGGGAGTCAGAAGGATTGGATGGATCTGAGAAACGTTTTGGGATTCAAAGTTGATAGTTTTTTGTTGTTGTTGTTGTTGTTGTTGTTTTTGAGATGAAGTCTTGCTCTGTCACCCAGGCTGGAGTGCAGTAGCACAATCTCCGCTAACTTTGACCTCCGCCTCCCGGGTTCAAGCCATCCTGCCACCTCAGCCTCCCAAGTAGCTGGGATTACAAGCATGCATCACCACGCCCAGCTAATTTTTGTATTTTTAGTAGAGATGGGGTTTCTCCATATTGGTCAGGCTGGTCTCAAACTCCCGACTTCAGGTGATCCACCCACCTTTGCCTCCCAAAGTGCTCGGATTACAGGCATGAGCCACCTGGCCCGGCCAAGTTGATAGATTTTAAACATTGACTAGATGGGGCAGGTTTGGGTAAGTGAGGAGACACAGAGGTCAAGGATGAAGTTGAGGTTTCCAGCTTCAGCAAGTCAGTGGATAGGGTTAGGGGTCATCAACATACCAGTAACCGAAAGAAGGGTTGAAGAAAAGAAATTTAGATTTGCATTTAATGTGTACTAGATAAGGAAATACTTGATACGAAGACAGTTCAGCCCAATATACATGTTGAGATCAGTCAACACTAGATTCTACTATAGTATTTTAAATAAAAACTGGTTGCTTTCTTTTAGCCTTTCAAATAGATGTAAACTGGTAAATTTTTAAATCCACGTTGAAAGAAAGTGGAGAGAAAAATAGGAAATCATGAGGTCTGTGTCTTTTTTTTTTTTTTTTTTTTTTGAGACAGAGTACCACTCTGTCACCCAGACTGGAGTGCAGTGGTGCAATCTCGACTCACTGCAACCTCTACCTCCTGCGTTCAAGCAACTCTCCTGCCTCAGCCTCCCGAGTAGCTAGGACTACAGGTGTGCCCACCAGGCCTGGCTAATTTTTGTATTTTTAGTAGAGACAGGATTTCACCATGTTGACCATGCTGGTCTTGAAATCCTGACCTTGTGAGCCACCACGTCTGGCCTTTTTAGGCTTTTAAAATAATTTTCCCAAGATATTGATAATGTGGTGGAAAGCCAAGATTGTACTTAATTATACTGAGAAAGAGCACATATCAAACATTTTGATTGGTCTGAAGAAAACCTCTCTGTTGTACACAGTTGCACCCTATTTCCTCAGTTTCAGAATGCAGCTTGAGTGCCATGATGCAATGAATTGAGGCTAAGCAGAGTGCTTGCACTTTACTCTCTAGTAAAATGGGCTCTGAAGTAGGAGTTGTCCCTCTGCCCATAGGAAGTGGCAAGAAACACGGGAAGAGGCAGAAGAAAAGATAAAGTAGCCACGGGGTTTACATGAGGTGCTGGTACCATTTGTGCTGGTCGAGATTCCCAGTTTTACTTCTGAGTCATGAAAAAGACTTATGTATTTGCATAAAGGTAACAGTATTATTTATATTGTAAAACAAATGGAACTGTAAGTAAAAAAGTCAGCCACAATCCTGATACCCAGCATATCTGCTCTCTTCCTAGATTTTGTCCATGTGCTGATGATTTAACTAGATGTAATAGTGTAATACAATCAGCTCCCCATATTCATGGGTTCTACATTCTTGGATTCCATCAACAGCAGATTGAAAATGTTTGGAGGGAAAAATTTCATCTATTCTGAATATATATACAGACTTTTTTCTTATTCTCTAAATGATACAGCATAACAACTTTGCATAACATTATTTACATCATATTAGATATCATAAGTAATCTCAGGATGGCTTAAAGTATACAGCAGGATGTGCTTACTACATAGAAATACTGTGCTATTTTATATAAGAGACTTGGGCATCATGGAGTTTGGTATTGGCAGAGGTCCTGGAACCAGTCCTCCCTGGACACCAGGAACGACTGTAGTGACTGCTGACGTGTACTGAATGCTTTCTAAGCACTATACATGAATTATCACATTTAAACCTCAAACCAGCCCTTTTTGATGGGTCTCATCACACTCAGGTGAGAATATTTGAGGTCCAGAGAGGAACCTGCCCAGGATTCAGACCTCATGAGTCTCCATCATCACACTATAAATAGAAGGCTGTGTTGCTTTTTTCACTTAATTTTCACTTAATTTTCATACTAATCTGTGATTTTTTTTTTTTTTGTCTTAGTGTCAGTATAATGTAATTTATCCATGTATTGCACTTTTATCGAGGTGGTTTCCAGTGAATTTACTGCCTTTTTTTTTTTTTTTTT
>NW_016107750.1:434253-452133 GCF_001604975.1 Cebus imitator
CTGGGATTACAGGCGTGAGCCACCGTGCCTAGCTCTAATTTATTGCTTTCTATGGAACGATAAACATCTTTATTATTTTTCTATTTAAAGAAAAACATATAGCTATTGAATTGCTAGGTCAAAAAGGGACAACATTGTTACGGTTTTTGATAGGCATTGTCTTGTGGTTTAACCAGCAGAGGGCCATACCAAGGCATGAGCATCCATGAGAAAGATGAGCCCACATTTACTACTACCTCAATGGCGTTGGACCTTCTTTTAAAACTTTTAGTTCATTTTATTAGCGATATTAATGTTGTTCCCTGTTAATTTTGTGTTTAATGTCCATTAATTATTAATTTGGCATTTTATTATTTTCAATTTGTTTTTCTGTACCTATTTTTTCTAGCCAGAATCACTTCTCTGGAAAATTCAGATGTATGGAACTCCTTTCTTTAGGGGTGCCCCCAAATTAGGCATTAGTAGAGCTCTTAAAAAGTTTCTTATCTAGAAATTAGATGACGATAGAGGACTCTGAAGGATGAAACTAACTTTCCTGGAAATCAGGTAGACTCCTTGGTGGACACTATTCCTGGGAGCTTTTGAGTTAATGTGGGTTTGTTTTGTGTCCCCTCCCCTCTCAAGACTGAGTCTTGCTCTCATCCAGCCTAGAGTACAGTGGCATGATTTCGGCTCACTGCAACCTCTGCCTCCCAGGTTGAAGCAATTCTCCTGCGTCAGTCTCCCAAGTAGCTGGGATTACAGGCGCATGCCACCACGCTGAGCTAGTTTTTGTGTTTTCAGTAGAGTGGGGTTTCACTGTATTGGCGAGGCTGGTCTTGAACTGCTGACCTCCTGATCCACCCGCCTCGGCCTCCCAAAGTGCTGAGATCACAGGTATGAGCCATTGTGCCTGGCCAATGTGATTTTAAAGGAAGCAAATATGGGCTAGGATCAGCCTTAGAAAATTGTGTCATGTGTTGGTTTAGTAAACATACGCTCCTGCCCATAAACTTATTGGTAGAAATTAAACTGAAGAGAAAAGTCAGCCCTATTTGATGCTGTCCAGGTAAACCTGTTAATAGTGGAGTGATTTTGGTTGTATGCACTTAAGAGCTGACCCTTAACTTGAAAGTGTTGGCAGCATACTGCTGTCAGTTAACATGCCTTATGAAAATAGAACTGAAGAACTGCTGCATAGGCAGATAGATAATATCAAGGTCAACAGAATAACAAATTTCCAATGGGACTAAAATCAGAAGTGGTGCTGGTCCCTTCTGTTGGACTAGCACTACCGGTGGGATCTGGCAGTCCTGACGTTGTTCAACTTTGGAGGCATCTCATCTCTCTTACATGTTTCACTGAGCAACTAGTGGAAGTTTCTAGTCAAATGTATATTCATCTAACGAGTCTCAGGCTTGTTCATTGTGGCTGGCTCCCGTGTGGTTCCAGACTTTCAAAGCTGTGATTATGAACCTTAAAGCTTAGTTCATACAGATGTCAGGTGAAGGCCTCTGGTTTGCTTGAAAGTTATTTTTGTTTTTTTCATACAAAACTGGTTTGCTAGGATAATAGTGTAATTTGTTAGGATAAGTGTTAAGACAGTCACCAAAATATTCTGTTTGGTTGTTTCTAGGTAGGATTCCTTATTCAAGTAATAAAAACATACTAATGCTTTGAAAGGGCAACCCCTCAAAAATGAAATGTATTTGTTTGCTGGAACAAGACTTTGTGTCTCCCTTCTCTTCAGAGAACAGGTCTGGGCATTTTAATCCACTGTTGTTTGTGGAAAGCTCATTGATTGAAAACCAGCTCACCTGTTACCTCATTCCCCAGGAAGCAAATGCTGCCCAGAGGCATTCCAGTTTTACCTGTTAAGCTACTTAGCACCCAGGGGTCAGATCCTCCAAGTCATTCCAGTAGTGGCAGGTCCAAGTGCCTCCTCAAGGGCAGGACAGGGCCTTTGCTGGTTACACAGACCCAGCGGTATCCAGAGACTATGCAAGTGCTCAGCTAAGATGGAGCTGTTCTTGGTGTGACTACTAGCTTACCGGATTGTATTCCTCACTGGATAGGCTCCCCAAGGGCTGAGTTGGCCCCAGAGCTTACCCTAGTGCCTGGCATGGGGATGATCAGTACAGGGTAAATTTGTGACTGTGACAGGTTCTTTCTTAAAGAGACACAATAGGAGCAATGTAATGTTTAGTGGAAGGAAGTGAGCCTTTGGATGCCATTTAAAGTATGTATGTTTAAAAGTATGTAATACTGGGCCGGGTGTGGTGGCTCACACATGTAATCCCAGCACTTTGGGAGGCTGAGGCACGCGGACCACCTGAGGTCAGGAGTTAGAGACCAGCCTGGTTAACATGGGGAAACCACATCTCTACTAAAAATACAAAAATTAGCTGGGCATGGTGGGGGGCACCTGTAATCCCAGCTACTCAGGAGGCTGAGGCAGGAGAATCACTTGAACAAGGAGGCAAAGGTTACAGTCAGCTGAGATCATGTCATTGCACTCCAGCCCAGTGACAAGAGCGAAAGTCTGTCTCAAAAATATGTAATATTGGATATAATTTGTGAAAATGCTGGTCAGAATTTTAATGTACATGTAAAAAATTAAGGAGATGTTAAAGCGTGTTTTGGTAGTGAGATTGACTTTATTTCCCTGTGCTACTTTATAGTTTTTGGGAAAAAAAGGTGAATGGATGAGAAATGGATGACCAGCAGTATTCTTAATTTCTTGTTCTTGTGGTTCTTTGTAAGGCACAGTATGCCAGGAACAGGTTCTGCCTTCATTATAGAGGGCATCTGTATGAGGTTTTGTTGTTCATGACTTTTAGTGTATGGCTCTTGTGACAAAAATATGAGTTGCCACCTGGGTGAATGTAATGCAACCTGAATGTTGAAGAAAACAACTCCTAAATCCCCACCAAACCCGTTCTCCCTCCGGGATCTCCCAAGAGAACAGGTTTGATGGGGATTCAGGAGTTGTATTTTGTTAATGTTAAGTCTGAGATGCCTCCTAGACATTCAAGTGCAGTATGACCATTTCAGAATGAAGGAATTTCCTATGGATAGTTTTTTTTGCAGATAAAAGTAGCCCCAGCTTAGGTTAACTGAGCACTTGCATAAATGCTGGGAGGCATGGTGTCTGAATACCATGAGCACTGTAAGCTTGGAGAAGCTGCCCCAAACTCAGTCAAAGGGAAGGCTGAGTCAGTAAGGCCTCAGAGGACTGCACTGTTCATGTGGCACTCGGGGTTGCCACTGTTGGAGTGACTTGGGGTGTTTGAAGCATGAGTGGCAGGAGAAATGGATAGGCACATATCAAGAATCACACCCTGCAGCTTTGCCAATCTGCTCCACCATGCCCTATGAACCGTACAGTCTACCAAGAGCACTCTCTTAGTTCTCTGCTCTTTGAACAGCCACTTTGCCTGGCTTCCTCAGTAACACCACCTACCCCACCACCAACCCCAACCCCACACTCTCCCAGGCACAAGCAGAGTCATGAGTATTTAGCTCTCTCACTGTAGGCAAAGTGACAACTTTTTCCTTCACCAGGGTGCATCAGGACAGGGATAAGTGTTAAGCCTCTCTGATAGAGACTGAGGAACTTCATGCAAGGCAGCCGTGTTTGCTGATAGCTGTCTGAATCAATTACTGATATTTTAGCTTCGCTTCCTGGAAGGGCAAGGCTTTCAGCAGTGCTGTAGAAACCCTACCTCATTAAAGCACACCATCTCCCAGCAATGGAATCTCACTGATTTGCTGATCCAGGATTCTATTCTCTCAGACCTACCTCATCTCATCCCTCCTTTGGGGGGGAAAAAAAAAAAAAAAAAGAGTTCGTTTAAGGTGAATATACCAACAAAATCTTGTTGCTCAGCTCCAGAACGCTGTGTTTAAGATCTTCCAAATTAGCTCTAGAGAACCCCAGGAAATGATCCAGCCACATAAAGTCTAACCTTTCCCGTGGACCCCCAAGGAGCTCTGAGACCACCAGCAAACACTAGTTGTTGCCTTTACTTCCTTAATTTGACTTGGGAATTCTGAAATCCCTTAGTCATTGGTATATTTTCAGACAGTTTCAAAAATCTGCCCAGTCCCATCCTCTACTTGTTGCCTCTTTCTAATCTCACTCATGAAAGAAAAGTCATGGGATGGAACCACCTTTTATTAAATGACCACCATGCTGCCCAGAGACAAGGGCCCGAAGGAGAGCACCAAGGCTCTTGAATTTACCAAACAAATGGTCCTTGTTGACAAAGAGTCATAATTACAGAATCTTACAGGTCATATTTTATCCTTCATCCAAACGTCTGTCAGAGTTAGCTTCTTGGGAAACTATAACGTCAACTTAGCCCCTCAGCCCAATTTCTTACCCTGTAAAATGGGATTAATAACTGGACGGCCTTGTCCAGTTGTTAGATAAATGAAATCTGTCCTAACAAACAATAGACACTTAAGTCTTGGGGCTGGGCATGGTGGCTCACACCTGTAATCCCATCACTTTAGGAGGCTGAGGTGGGAGGATTGCCTAAGCCCAGGAGTTTAAGACCAGCTTGGGCAACAGAGTGAAACACTGTCTCTACAAAAAAATAAACTAGCCAGGTGCAGTGGCATACACCTATGGTCCCAGCTACTAAGGAAGTGGAGGCAAGAGGATTCCGCTAGCCAAGGAATTAGAAGTTGCAGTGAGTTCTGATTGCTCCACTGTGAGTATAGCGGTATAATCAAAGCTCACTGCAACCTCAAACTCTTTGGCTGGATGAATGAGTGACAGAGTGAGACCCTGTCTTAAAAAAAAAAAAAAAAAGGGCCGGGCGCGGTGGCTCAAGCCTGTAATCCCAGCACTTTGGGAGGCCGAGGCGGGTGGATCACGAGGTCAAGAGATCGAGACCATCCTGATCAACATGGTGAAACCCCGTCTCTACTAAAAATACAAAAAATTAGCTGGGCATGGTGGCACGTGCCTGTAATCCCAGCTACTCAGGAGGCTGAGGCAGGAGAATTGCCTGAACCCAGGAGGCGGAGGTTGCAGTGAGCCGAGATCGCGCCATTGCACTCCAGCCTGGGTAACAAGAGCGAAACTCTGTCTCAAAAAAAAAAAAAAAAAAAAAAAAAAAAAAAGTGAAGGTGGAGTTGTATTGAGGGGAATTATTCAGGATTTCTCAACTTGGTTATATTACTTCCAGATCTCTATTTTCTTCATGGAGACTCTTGGAGTTTCCTTCTCCCCGCGCCCCCCCCTTTTCTTTTTTCCTTTTCTGTTGAAGTAAGGATTGGGTTCTTGCTCAAGAGTATCTTCCTGCTCAGCAACAGCAGGAAGTTAGGAATCTTCTGAAACAGAAATGTAGAAGAAAATTTCTACATCCATGAAGATGAATTGAATCAATAGTTCTTAAACTTTCTTGAGCATAAGAAACACCCAGGATGCTTCCCATTCAGTATCTTCTGGGATAGTGTCCTCAGGCTGCATATTTTAATTCAAGCTGGGGACCATGCTGGTGCAGTGGCAGAGTTACACTTTGAGAAATGCAAAAGTCAATTCTGAAAACTCAAGGTTCATAAGCTAGTTACAGATCTGGGTGTCAAAGTTTACATTCTAGGTATGCGTATACTTTTTCCTTCCAGTAGGTTTCCAGGAAGAAAAGGCCCTGGGTTGAGCATGAGCTGTAGGAGTGACCTGAAAAGAGATTTGAGAGTATGTCTCATGTTATTGCCACATTAAATGAGCCCACTGAAGCTTGGCTGAGAGGTGGGGCCAGCTGGCTTAGGATTTCAGGACCAGTGATCCTATGGTAGTTTCATTAGCAGTAGCTTCAGTACGCCATGATATCCTCAATTTTGAAAGTTCCTTTCTGCTGGGACTCTGCTATCTCCTGAGTAGTTGGGATCAAGTGCCTCCAGTGTCTCTCTTGTCAGGCTATCCTTGCCTTTGAAAAACTTGCCACTTCCAGAAATAGAGTGGCTTTTCCTGACAATACCTGTTTGAGAACATGGACAGATGAGAGCGTTGGTGAGATGGCAGTGGATCTGGGCAGGAAAGAGGAAGGTAATAGGAATGCAAGTAGGAAGAGAGGAGTGAAAATGAAAAAGACCTCCAGAGCCAAGTGTTTGGAACAGCTTTGGAGATTTCTGCTTCAGTATGATATTCACAGATTTGAAATCTTGTTAAGGGATTCCTATTGTGGCAGTAGGTTTGTCATTTCTGCTGCTGAAACTGTAAACATTTCAGTATGGGTGCCTTGTGAATAAGCAGCTTCCAGTAATTGGCTTTCTAGAAGCATAGACCCAACTCCTGGGTAGGATGAGCCGTGGAGAGAAGCGGCTTACACCAGGAGTCACTTCCCTGGAGTGTAATTTCTTTAAAAAGATGCCTTCTCAGATTCAGAAAGCACAAAATGTAATCATTTCTCTTTATAAGCTAATCTGTTTGAGCAAAGGGTAAAATAAAAATAAGCTAGTACAAGATCTTGTGCAACTTAAATTTCAGTGTTTTAAACTCTGTCTATAAGCATTTCTCTCCCTGTATGTAGAGAAAAAGCTCTTCTCTTTCTTCGTCACACAGCTACCACAGGGTTCCTACTCCTGCTGAGTTCAGCCTTTTCTCAGGTTCTCTGCTTTTATTCAGAGGAAAAGTGCTAATCAATGGCTTATACCTAGTCCTGGGCTCTAGCATTCTGTGCCCTTTTTTTCTAACTTCTTAAAGGGCACAAGCTCCTTTTAATATGAAAAAACTGCCTTAGAAAAAATATATATGGTTTTCAGCACAGCTGCAATTTTCTTCTGGGGCCATATGAAAGAAACCCTTTGATTAGGATTATTTTAATGGAGTATGTATAACTGCAGATAAGATATACAGGCCAGACACAGTGGCTCATGCCTGTAATCTCAGCACTTTGGGACGTCAAGGAGAGTGGATCACCTGGATCACTCGAACTCCTGATGGAGGTCAGGAGTTCGAGACCGGCCTGGCCAACATGGCGAAACCCTGTCTCTACTGAAAATACAAAAGTTAACTGGGCATGGTGGCATGTACCTGTAATCCAGCTACTCAGGAGGCTAAGGCAGGAGAATCACTTGAACCTAGGAGGCAGAGGTTTCCGGTAAGCCAAGATCTCGCCACTGCACTCCAGCCTGGGCCACAGCGTGAGGCTCCATCTCAAAAATAATAATAAAATGCACCAGGCGTGGTGGCTCACACCTATAATCCCAGCACTTTGGGAAGCCGAGGCATGCAGAGATCAAGACCATCCTGGCCAACATGGTTAAACCCCATCTCTACTAAAAAATACAAAAATTAGCCAGGCATGATGGCGAGTGCCTGTAATCCCAGCTACTTGGGAGGCTGAGGCAGGAGAATAGCTTGAACCTGAGAGGTGGAGGTTGCATTGAGCCGAGATCATGCCATTGCACTCCAACCTGGTGAGACAGCGAGATTCCATCTCAAAAAATAGTAACAATAATGCAAACTTTCAGAAGAAAGGCAAGTTTGGTTAGCACAAAGAAACATCATTAGTGACACCTGTGTTGGCCTTCTGAGTGATAAGACATTGTATTAACATTATAACAAATGATGTATACGTTTCGTCCAAGAGAAAAATTACTAAACCAAGCCTTATTGAATAATGCTTCAATTTTCCAGAAGGCAGACTGGATTTAACTTAAATTGAGTCCACTGGATGTATTTTATTTGGGAAATTGTTTTTTGTTCCTCCTTTGTTTTGCCTTTGTAAATTTATTAATGCAGAACCTGAAGGCTGTAAACCCAGGAGAATTAGAGTTACAGTTATAGAGCATTAAAAACCCACAGTGAGTTGCTCCTATCTGCCTACCATACCTTCAGTTGAAGTTCATACCATATGTTACCGTAATGAACTTTCTTCTTTGTGAGCAGCTTGGTAGAACTCATCAGTAGCATCTGCTGTATTTTTACATGTTAATTAAACATCATCATCAATAAAATGTACATACAAAAGTAGATAGCTGATAGTGGGGAATAAGTGGTTAAAAATATGCTCTAAATAGACAAAAGGGGCACCTATGTGTGGCGGCATAGCTGGGTTTGGTTTAATCAGCAGTAATAGATTGTTAGCATTAGCTCCTCCTGGATATCTGTGCTGCTGCCCATAGCCATGCAGACAAGCCCAGAGGGCCTTTGTAGTTTTAAGGGACCATCCATTCCACATGGGAGTAGAGAGTAACAGAAAATGACTAGGGATTGCTACTGGCACTTCCTGGGAAGTATGTGCAAGGGGCGTGTGTGTGTGTCAAAGTCTTGTCCTGTCACCCAGGCTGGAATTCTTGGGAAGTATGTGCAGGGGGTGTGTGTGTGTGTGTCTGTGTGTGTGCTTAGGCAGTATGTGCAGGGGTGTGTGTGTATGTGTGTGTCAGTCAAGGTCTTGCCCTGTCATCCAGGCTGGAATGCAGTGTTGTGATCATAGTTGGCTACAGCCTTGACCTCTTGGGCTTGAACAATCCTCCTACCTCAGCCTCCTGAATAGCTGGGACTAGAGGCAAGTGTCAAGACACCCAGCAAATTTTACTTTTTGTAGAGACAGGGCCTCCCTTTGTTGCCCAGGCTAGTGTTGAATTCCTGGCCTCAGGCTATCCTAATTCAGCTTTCCAAAGTGCTGGCATAACAGGCATGGGCCACCTCGCCTGGCCCTGTTCAGGTTTTTTTTCCCTGATCAATTTCCTTAAATAACAGAAGATACTCCCACTCCACCCCTTTTTCCCAACTATTGTCTCCGATGTACTGTTGAGAAAATCGAAACTTAAAAGAAATTAACTTGCCCAAGCTCCTGTACCAGTGAGAGACAGGGTCAAGTATTAGTTTCTTTTAGCCCTGCTGCTCGGATCAGCAGCTTCAGTGGACAGCTCCACTCCAGTGAAAAACTCCAACAACTTCCTCTCCGCTCAAGCTTTCTCTTTTTTATTTCATGCCTTTGTTTTTAGACTGCCTAAATTTGAGATTAAAAAAAAAAAAAAGAAAGATTTCTGATAAGGCATATCTGAATACATCTGAATATAAGGAAAGCACATAGAGAAATTGTCTGTTAAATTAATTGGAACAGGTTCTTTGGATTTGTTGTTGTTGTCCTCTACTTGAGAAGTAAAATGATACGGATAAAAGCTTGCTAGCAGGGATTTATATTGAAAAGCAAGTTTTAGGCTATGTCCTGGAGTCACTTTGTTAAAGTCTAGTCACTTCCTCGTGTCTTACAAGAATATTCTTAATACAGAATCACAACTCTAAGGCAATGGAAAACAGTTTTACTCAAAATCCTGAGCTGTTTATTAAAGCCAGAAGATAGCCTGTGTTCTGTAAAAAGATTTCTAGTAGTTACCCAGAAAATGTCATTTGGAATTAAACCCATTCCTAACCAGTTGAGATTTTACTCTCAGACCAAACATTCTCTTCTGTAAATGGAATCTTTCTAAGAGAAAGTGGAATTTAGAGCTGGTACCACGTGTGTGCTCACCTCATCAGAATCCTGCTGTGCTGGCATCCAGAGGGTTCCCTATCCACTGTGCTGACGTACCGTGCCACACAGGCGAGATCACTGCAGCACATCTCACAGACCCCCTGGCCATATGTCAGCATCAAGTCCTGTCAGTTTTACCCCCAAATTGTCTAAATGCAGCCTCTTACATGCGTTTCTACCACCAGTACCCAAACACTTCCATATCATCCCTAACCCAGCAACAGCCATTGTTAGCCCTAGTTTCCTGCACATTAGCCTCCTACCCCCTCAGATTTTGGCTCCGCTGTATCAGTTCCCTACACCCTGCCTGCTTATCCCTCCATACAGCACTTTGTTCCCCTTCCCCCAGGTAGCTCTTACTCATTCTTTATGACTCAGGTCAAGCTACACTCCCTCAAGAATGCTTTTCTGACCTCCTTAACTAGGTTGGCGACATTTCCTATATGCCCTGAAGTAGTATTTACATCACTGTTTAAATTTTGCTTTACCCCCAGATCATTCTGTGAGCTCCTGGAGGGTAGACACTAGGTGAACTTTGGCTCCCCATTTCAGCCTCTGCACACAGCCACGCAATAAAAATTTGTTGAATGAATAAAAAAAGATTATTATACTTTTGGAATTGATACCATCAATTTATAAGGGAACTTACATATCAAAGGAAAGAGCACCAAGAATAAAAGGCACCTTGATCACAGTCTTAAAACCTTTAGAGAAACCTGCATGTCAGGGGGAAAGACCAGCCCAATCAAGTTCTTATTAATTTTCATCCAACCCATGTTTCTGCTTGCTAGACATAGCAGTTTTATGCTGTGGAATCAGGGTTGACACATTAATAAGGCAAATTAGAAGTCCCAGAGAACAGCTCATTAGGAAGTCAAACTGCCTTCTTCACATTCAGTAGAATAACTTACACTATGAGTCTGAAGAAGCACCAGCCTGGTGTTTTTACCTTCATTAGCCAAGGGTTACCTTCACATTACCACAGAGGTCCCTTGCTTCTAACACAGCTCAGGGGTGAGAATCTGGATTTTTTTTAAAGCAACAATGGCATAGAAAGAGGTGTATGTGATAGAGTCTCCTAGAGAAAAGACCACCTTCCCAGGTACATCTTAGACCTATCAACTTTTCATTGTTTGTTTGCTCAGTGGTGAAGTGAACCAAGTCCATTGTATAAAGCTATGTGTATTCTAAATATATTCTTCATCTGCTCAAGATTGTGGCTAATTTATGGCATCCCCTGTTTGTCAGATGAAGTTCAGAAGGACAAGGAAGGACATTCTTAATGAAGGAAAAAAGTTCTTTAATCCCAAGCTTACTAACCTGATGGAAAACATCGTAACTTTACTATAAACCGCAGACAAGCTGGGCCCACCTATGGGCACAAAGATGTTGGAAGGGAAATAAGGGAACAGGCTTTCTTTGTGGATCAAAACAGAAGCCAAGGATGTAGCTGGGAGATGCTGCCAAAACAGCCACACTCAAGAGATTTGGACCTTGGTCATGCTTTCTGTGCATTTTGCACCACTTCTGGGCCCAGCTACCACTCAACCCCCCCCTCCCCCCACTTAGCCACAGAGATACTTATTATAGGTTTATAATGTGACTTGAAAGCCTTTCCCAGAGAAACAAATATTTATCAGGATCTGTAGCAGAGCCACTTTTTGATTGAGGCTTTTATGGTAGGAGATCTAAATATATAATTTTATTTCAAATTGTGCCTGAAAGATAATTCAGATTAAAGAAAGCTTGTGTGAGTGTTTTCACCTGCTTGTATTGGTGGGAAGCAGATGACTGGGTCCCAGGATGCAGAGAAGATGAACTGTTAGGCTCCAAGTGTGTTGTAAGGAGCAGTACCATCTGTTGGACCTAGGATCCATGTGGCAGCAGAGCTTCCAGAATCAGCCACAGCAGATTATTCTAGATTACTCTAATGTGAGTGTCAACAGGCTGGAAGAAGTATGGCTAGGAGCACCTGGCAGGTAATGGTGGCACAGGCAGCAAAGAAGTCATAGGTGCCCAGGTCTGCCCTCCACATGATGGGGGGCAGTGTCTGGAGAGTACAACAGGCAAGCCAGTGAGGCTGTTTTTCTCATTCTAGTTGTGCCCCCTATGCCATTTTGGGGTAGTTTTCAATGCTTCCTAACTCCTGCTAGTGTTTAATTTGTATGCAGTTGTGTATCATATTAGTCCCCATTTAACATGTTTTCTTCCAGTGCAAAATGCTTTAGAAAACTTTATAAAAAACAGTTGTTAATTTGTATTGATCATTTAAAAAAAAGGCGGGGGAAGAACCTAAGAGGAAAACGAAAAATCACTTGAGAGTCTTGGGAAACCCCCGCATATTAGTTTTCTATCATTGCTATAACACATTACCACAAACTTGTTATACAGTTCTGCTTACAATTCTGCAGGTTTAAAGTCCAACACAAGTGTCTTAGTGGGTGCTAGAATTAAGGTGTGGGCTGGGCTGTGATCTTTTCTGGAGGCTTAGGGAAGAACATGCTTCCTTGCCTTTTAAAAATTCTACAGCTACTGTCCTGGTCCTGCCCCTTCTTCCATCTTCGAAGCCAGTAGCGTTGCACGTATGAGCGTGCTGGCAAATCATCAGTTCTCCCTGAAGCTGACAACTCTAACTCCTCTGGGGGAAGTAGTTTGCTTTTATGGACCTATGTGATTAGATTGGCCCCACCTGGATAACCTAGCATATTCTTCCCATCTCAAGATCCTCGACTTAATCTCATCCACAAAGTTCATTTTGTATATAAGGTCACAGGTTCTCGGGATTCTTCCTACCATACCCCAAGATCTGATTGCTCTATAGGAGACAGAAATATAGTGGAGAGAGCACTGAATGGCTCTCAGGAAACCAATAATCCAGTAATCCTAGCTCAGTCAGTCATTGTGTCTCTTTGGGTTTCTTTTTTCCACATGTGAAAAGCTGGGGAGTTGAATTAGACCAGTGGTCCTGAAACTGCATTGTGCATCTGAATAGCCTGGAGGACTTCTCACAACACAGATTTAGGTGGGGCTCAAAAGTGTGCATTTCTGCCAAGTATGGTGGCTCACGCTTATAATCCCAGCACTTTGGGCAAAAATGTGCATTTCTGACAAATCCCTGAGTTGCTAATGCTGCTGTTCCAGAGGACCACACCTCAAAAAACACTGGGAACTAAAGTGTCTTTAAGGATCTTTCTCTAAGGCCCTGATACACCCTGGGGGTGTCTTTCTCCTTTGGATGCAGTGTTGTAATTAATCATAGTGGAGTGGCGCCCTGCTTGCCAGGTTGTGGAGTTGAGGTAGGAAACAAACGGACATTGTTCAGATCTAAGCTCCACATCTTCTCTTTCCTCCTGTAAACTGGGATGGTGACAAGGCCTGCTGTATGGTTGCTTTTCATGAGATGGTCTTTGCAGATTATCTAGCATGTGTCTGACACATGGTCATCTTGGGTCACATTTACTTACACTTTTGACCCGGCCACCGTTTTAAGCCAGAATTAATGTATTTAACCCTAATGACATTTCTGTGAGGTGAGTGCTGTTATTAGCCCCACATCTGCAGGTTGAGGAATAAAGGTTAAGAATTGGGCCATGAAGGCATAGCTAGGAAGTGGAGCCACTTACCAAGCAGTTACTTAGGTTCCAGAGCATGCATACTTAACCCTTCTACAGCAGTGCCCAAGTTGTAACAAGGCTAGAGGTGGCCTGGTCCTGGGATTTGGTGATTTAGTGCTTGACAGTGTCGTGGTAGGTCCAGGTCTCTCCATCTTGCCACTGTTCTGTCCTCAGCAGGCTGGCTTTGTCTTTAGGGCTGTCCCCTCATGGCGATACAGTGGCTGCTACAGATCCCACTGTCTAGTCCTCACAGAGGCCAACCAAGGAAATTACCTGTTCCTCCCTCTTCTCTCTCTTGGAGAGGGTGAAACTTTCATACTTGTCATCCTAGCACTTTTGGAGGCTGAGATGGGAAAATTGCTTGAGCCAAGGAGTTCAAGAACAGCCCAGGCAACATAGTGAGACCCCATCTCTACAAAAACGTTTTTTAAAAAATTAGCTGGATGTGGTAGCACACGCCTGTAGTCTCAGCTACTCAAGAGGCTGAGGTGGGAGAATCACCTGAGCCTGGGAGGTAGAGGCTACAGTGAGCCATGATTATGCCACTGCACTACAGCCTGGGTGACAGAGCAAGACATTTTCTTAAAATTAAAAAAAGAGAAAAAGGAGAGTGGTGCGAAATGTTTGCAAAAGCCTTTTTTCTTGCAGGCTTTCCTACCAGAAATGCTTGACATACCCATTTCTAAATGGCCACCACTCACTGTGATTCATCCCCCAGGGTGAGGAGGGCCATATCTTTTGGGCTCCTTGAGTAAGAAAGTGACAGTAAGAGGCTGGGCACGGTGGTTCATGCCTGTAATCCCAGCACTTTGGGAGGCCGAGGTGAGCAGATCATGAGGTCAGGAGTTTGAGACCAGCCTGGCCAACATGGCAAAACCCTATCTCTACTAAAAATACAAAAATTAGCCGGGTGTGGTGGTGCACACCTATAATCCCAGCTACTCAGGAGGCTGAGGCAGGAGAATAACTTGAACCCAGGAGGCAGAGTTTGCAGTGAGCTGAGATTGTGCCATTGCACTCCAGCCTGGGGGACAGAGCAAGATTCTGTCTTGGGGAAAAAAAAAGAAATTGGCAGCCGACATGGCTGCAGGGTGGCCACCGACGGACTACTCACACCTCTTCAAGTTGATAATGAGTTCTTCTGGATGCTGAGACGTTCTGTGGCACTGACAAAAGTAGACAGTCTAGGACTACCAGAAATGCTGTGAATTTGTCCTTGGTTTACTCTAGGCCACATGGTAAATAAACATGTACTGATTATCAGCACCAAGAAATACCTTCATCTGCTGAGAGCAGGGCAAAGCTTTTAAAAGACTAATCTCTTCCAGCCCTTGTCCCTATGTCTTTTGTCTCTGGAGGATGCCAGGGATGGTCATCCAGAATCTCAGCTCTGACCTGAAACAAGTTATTTTCCCTCTGGTGTCTCAAGAGTTTTGTGTAAAGTGTTAGGAGCGCTTGCCAGGTGGAATAGTGCAGAGAGCTAGATGAGATCATTCAGTCTGAGCATGGGGAGTGCTTGGGCTTTGCTGTTGCTGGCGTTAGCATAGTTTCCCATCAGTATTGTGTCGGGGGCCTGAGCCAGCTCAGTGTAATTGCTTAGGGAACGCTCTTATTTTTCATAGAGGCAGGAACAAGCTTCTGTCTCTTCCAGCTAGCCTTACTGGTTATGCGCCTCTGCTACCTGAACAGCCTGCATCTTTAGTAGGGTCGCATGTGGTTGAGTTTTATGAATATGTT
Organism: Cebus imitator; assembly: GCF_001604975.1. Classification (NCBI taxonomy): domain Eukaryota; kingdom Metazoa; phylum Chordata; class Mammalia; order Primates; family Cebidae; genus Cebus; species Cebus imitator. The sequence goes on from NW_016107750.1 coordinate 449,078, forward strand.
TATTGCTGATAGGACATATTTCTTACCCTGACAGGATGAGCACTTACAACAGCCACATCACAGGGCTGACAGAGATGTGCCCCACTTTAAGAAAACCTGACCATATAAGGAGGAGTGTCTCAATTACAAAATAATGTCTCACTTAGCCAGAAATTCATGGCAGGTTTTCTGGTGCATTTAAAATAAGATACATGTATAAAAATACCATTTGCACACAGGAGCCCATATTTTCTGAAAAGGGAATTATACTTGTATTGGGCATTTGGGGTAAGTAGATCAAAAATAAAAATAAAATCTTCTTACAAGAACTAGAAACCAAATTCCACTTTTAATTCTAAAAGGTTTATATATAACTCTACTATCTTACCCTTTCCTTCCCCAGATTTTCACAGCAGAAGTAAACAGGGAAGATCTGCAGGCCACTTATGATAGCAGCAAGGAAATGCCTAGCAGAGTATGTGGGTGGGTGGACGGGGGAGCACCAGAGGCAAGGCTGGGGACCCCACTCTGGCATGTCCTTTATGACATGGATTGCTTATCCCACCCTGTTGTGGTGTTGATTTGAGAACATTTGTGAGGCTTGGCCTGAAACATTATTGCTGGATCCCTTCCCATGATGTGGTCAGTGAGTAGTGTTTAGAAATTGACCAGCCCATCCTGCCACCACAGACTCCTCTAACCACAGAGACACGTGCTGAGGTCTAACAGATGGGGACCAGGGAAAGGCTGGAGGAGAGGGCTGAATCTGGGATACTGACATGCCTGACTTTTCCCTTCTTTTCAGAAATGTTCCCACTGCCAGGAGGCAGGCGCCACCTTGGGCTGCTACAACAAAGGCTGCTCCTTCCGATACCATTACCCGTGTGCCATTGATGCAGGTAAGAGGAGACCACAGACCCCTGTCCAGAGCATCCAGAGAGTTAGGACGTACAGTGTGTTTCTCTCCTTTTTTTTTTTTTTTGTCAGTTCATAAAAAAATTCCTTCCGCCTTCCCCTTCCTCCAGTCCCTGGCAACCACTATTCTGTTTTCTTTTATAAATTTTTACGATTTTTTTTCCTTGAAGCTCTGTTGGACTCAATCCTTTCTATCTCTGTGGACTTTCCTGTGCTGTACATTTGGGTTATTTCTACTTTTTGACTATTATAAATAATGCTGCTATAGAGCATTCACATACAAGCATTTGTATGAACGTGTTTTCTGTTCTCTTGGATGTATACCTGGGAGTAGAATTGCTGGATCATACGGTAACTCTCTGTAACCTTTTAAGGAACTGCCAGACTGTTTTCCAAAGTGGCTGCCCTGTTTTACATTCCCACCAGAAGTGCACAAGGGTTCTCCTTTCCCCAGATCCTCCCTGATGCTTGCTCTCGTGGTTTTGTTTGTTTGTTTGTTTGTTTGTTTTAATGTAGCCAACCCAGTGGGTAAGAAGTGGTATTTCATTGTGGTTTTTATTTGTACTTCTCTGACGGCTAATAATGTTGAGCATTTTTTATGTGCTTATTGGCCATTTGTACATCTTCTTTGGAGAAATCGCTATTCACATCCTTTGCCCATTGTTAAATTGGGTTATGTATCTTTTTATTGTCAAGTTTTAAGAATTATTTGTAGGCCGGATGTGGTGGCTCACACCTGTAATTCCAGCACTTTGGATGGCTGAGGTGGGCAGATCATGAGGTCAGGAGTTTGAGACTAGCCTGGCCAACATAGTGAAATCCCGTTTCTACTAAAAATAAAATAATTAGCTGGGCATGGTGGTGCACGCCTGTAGTCCCAGCTACTCGAGAGACTGAGGCAGGAGAATCGCTTGAACCCGGAAGGCGGAGGTTGCGTTGAGCCGAGATCACACCACTGCATTCCAGCCTGAGCAACAGAGTGAGACACAAAAAAGGGATTATTTGTAATTCTGGATATATGGTTTGCAAATATTTTCTTCTATTCTCTGAATTGTCTTTTTACTTTGATAGAATCACACAGGCAGTTCTCCATTGGACATCAACTGGGTGCCCTACAGTTTAGTTCAGTTCCAGTACTAGGCAGAGTTAGTACAGCCCATACAGGTTAAGGGCTCAGTCCCACAAGACCACTCCCCACTTCAGATGCCAGTCTCGAGCCCTGTGACATGACCTGTGTTTCTGAATGATCAGCTATAAACTGGGGTTCCCAAGACCCCTTCCTTGGGTTTGATTAATGTTTAACATGGCTCACAGAACTCAGGGAAACACTTCACTTGTGTTTATACATTATAAAGAATACAGATGAACAGCCAGATGAAAGAAACACATAGGACCAGATATGTGGGAAGGGGCATGCCCTCTCCAGGAGCACCACCCCCGAGGTACCTTCATGTGCTCAGCAGTCCAGAAGCTCTCTGAATCCAGTAGTTCATGGATTTTTGGAGGCTTCATTGTATAGGCATAATCAGTTATTAACTCAGTCTTCACCTCCTCTCTCCTTCCTGGAGTGGGGTGGATAGAGCTAAAAGTTCTAAGCTTTTAATCATGGCCTAGTCTCTCTGGTGCCTAGCCCCCATCCAGGAGCCACCAAGAGTTGCCTTGTGCTCCTATCATCCAGGAAATTCTAAGGGGTTAGGAGCTCCATGTCAGGAACCAGGATCAAAAACCAAATATTAAAAGATGCTCCTAGGACCCCAGATTGCTCAGGAATTTACACGGGTTTTAGGATCTCTGTGCCAGGAATCAGGGATGAAAACTAAAATATGTCTGTCTTACTCTAAACCACAGTATTACAAGGAGTGTTGCATTTTGTTTGTTGAGATGATACGGTGGTGTTTTGCAGTGTGTTAACTGTTGAAAGAAGGGAAACATTCTGTTAAAGAAGTGCCGTCCAGTGAGTGGTACAGAAGACCAGAGTTTTGACTCAGAGCTTCGATAACCTGGGAGAATCACCTTTCTTTTTCTAGACTTTAGTCCCTTCAGTGGGAGTTTTCCCTAGTTACTTTTTCGGCGGCAGGGTGGGTGTTAATTTTATTAGGATTTTTACTTTTTTTTTTTTTTTTTTTTTTTTTTTTTTTTTTTTTTTTTTTTTTTTTTTTTTT
>NW_016107750.1:452178-458273 GCF_001604975.1 Cebus imitator
GAGTGCAATGGCATGATCTCAGCTCACTGCAACCTCCGCCTCCCGGGTTCAAGCCATTCTCCTGCCTCAGCCTCCCGAGTAGCTGGGATTACAGGCTCACACGACCACACCCGGCTGATTTTTTAATTTTTACTAGAGATGGGGTCTTGCCATGTTGACCAGGCTGATTTCCAACTCCTGACCTCAGGTGATCCACCCGCCTTGGTCTCCCGAAATGCTGGGATTAGAGATGTGAGCCACTGTGACCAGCCCTTTTTACTTTTTTTAATGGACAATAATTGTAGACATGGGGTGCTCAGTAATATGTGTGTGTGTGTGTGTGTGTGTGTGTGTGTGTGTGTGTGTGTGTGTGTATAAATGATCCGACCTGGGTAATTAGCATATCCAACATCTCAAACATCATGTTGGGAACATTTGGTATCTTCTGGTCATTTGAAACTATACAATACATTGTTGTTAACTGTTGTCATCCTGTAGTGAACGCTAGAACTTATTTTTCCCATATAGATGTAATTTTGTATTCTTTAACAAATCTCTACTTACCCCTTCCTTTCCTTTCCTTTCCCCTTCCTAGCCTCTAGTATCCTCTGTTCTACTTTTTATTAATACTTCTATAAATCAGCTTTTTTAGTTTCCACGTGAGTGAGAACATGCAGCTTTTAACTTTCTGTGCTTGACATAATGTCTTCTTGTTATTTCTTGAGCACTAGATGTGTCTAAAACCATCACACCCAAGCAGCCCCCATAATGCCTGTGGTCACATTTGAGGAAAAGTGCTGGGAGAAGGCAGCAAGTAGCATGGTACTTGTCATCTGCGTGCCCCCTCTCTGTGCTTCCCCAGGAGGGAAGCAGGGCTTTCCATGGAGGCAGCTTTGCTGTCCCTAGGAGGTGGGGTTTGATTTGAATATGATGGGAAGGGGAAGAGGGTATGGCTGACTGCACGATGGGAACAGGCAAGAGGCATAACGCACACGGAGTAGGGCCGCCAGACTTGGATCAGGTCTCAGAGTTCATCCTGCCCACCCTTCCTTCCAGCACAGCAGTTACTGCAGCTCCTGACTTTTGTGTCAGCATGTCTCCATTCCTCCACATCCTTCTCCTTGCCCTTACCTCCCACTTCCCTCTTTTCTCTCCAAGCCTCTGTAGGAGAAACAGCTAAAAAGAACAAGAGAGGTATAGAGGACAGCGCTATTGCCAGTTAGATTCTTATAAGTGTGTGTGTTCACACATACATGTGCACTGAAGGGCAGCTTGATGCCAAGGCACTATTTGATCAGAGGAAAAATAGGAAATCAGAAATAGAGCGCCAGGTGCAGTGGTTCACACCTATAATCCCAGCACTTTCAGAAGCTGAGATGGGAAGAGTACTTGAGCCCAGAAGTTTGAGAGCAGCCTGGCCAACATGGCAAAACCCCATCTCTACAAAAAATAAAAAAAAATTATCCAGGCATGGTAACTCTTGCCTGTAGCCCCAGCTACCCAGGAGGCTGAGATGGAAGGATCATCTGAGCCCAGGAGGGGCTGCATGAGCCGTGATTGGGCCACTGCACTCCAGCCTGGGCAACAGAGTAAGACCCCATCTCAAAAAAATATATATATATAGCCTTGAAATATCCGTGCAGGAAGTTTGGGTTTTAATCCGTCCCCTTCATTCTCTTTTCTCCTCCAAATGTTTTCATGTTGAGTCTAAGTTGTAATTTACCCTGGGTCATGGTCTGCCATATTTGGTAGTACAGCAGTTAAATCCTTCTCAAGAGCTAACCAGTTAACCAGGTATGGTGGTTCACAACTGTAATCCCAGCTACTAAGGAAGCTGTGGCTAGAGGACTGTGGCCAGGAATTCAAGTTCAGCTTAGATAACATAGCGAGAACTGGTCTGTTCAAATAAAAATAAGTTTTTAAAGGAGCCAACCAGTTGCCTTTTCTCATTTTCATTATCCTTAGTTACATCAGAATGTTGTGTTTTCTTCCTGTAGTCTAGTGACTAGGAAAGGGGGAATGGTAATACAAATAAGTTTTTTGTTTCTAGTTGAAGAAAATGGCTTTTCGGTGATTTTTTTTTTTTTTTTTTTTTTGAGACAGGGTCTAACTATGTTGCCCAGGCTATACTCAGACTCCTGGACTCAAGCGATCCTTCCAAGTAGCTGGGAATACAGGCATGTGCCATCATGCCCAGCTACATATGAGGATTTTTAAGTATTTTTTTATGGTTTATTTTATATTGGGAATACTTTGAGTGTTGACTCTCCCAGTTGGCAGCTGGGTAAGAAGTGGTCTCCCAACTGAGGCTGTGTTCAGGGATACATGAGGGTGAGCAGACAGGACAGGCAGGTACCACATCCCACCCAAGCACACTTCAGCAAGGGCGTCCCCTCCCCCACCCCGGAGGTTGTCCCTGCTCTTGGTTCATAGCCTGCCTTCTAGTGCAGTTTCTAAGATGTCAGGCAGCAAAGCTCAGCTTTGCAGTGATGAAAACGCTTTAGCTCTGCACTCTCCAATGTGGTAACCACAAACCAGATATGACCATTGAGTCCTAGTGGGACTGAGGAAATGAATTTTTTTTTTAATTTTAACCTAAGTGGCCATGTATGGCTAGTGGCTGAACAGCACAGGCTTAGAGCTACCCTCATCAATCCATGTTCAGGTGGTATGGGTTGGGATTCTTTGGAAAGGGCCATAGGGCACTGGAACATCCTCTCCTCTAATGGAAGCTTGCCCAGGTTGCCACCCCAGCACACCAACAGAGAAGCACAGGACCTTCTTTATTAGCTGAGGGCTTGTGAGTAAATGGTATCTATCATTTTCTGTTTTAGGGGGCCCATCTTGGTAGCCTGCCTAGTTAAGCCGATAGCATCTCTATTTAACAGAAGTTGGTGGCTGACTGTCCCAAAGAGACAGAAGGGTCTGGGTTGGGAGGAGTAAGGACAGGGCTGTTGGCCTCTGGCTTTGCTGCCTCTGCTGCTGTGCTCTATGCTTCTTCATGTGGAGAGCTGGGACCAGAGGCAGCTTCACAAGATGACCATGTCTTGGTCATTGCGGTCTTTTTGATGACCCAAGTCACAGTGACCCAGAGGCCTGCACTGCTCTGTGGGGATGGATGTTTGTATTATTCCACACAGCCTTCTTGGAAATTGCTCTCTGTGTATGATGTAACTTTGTATCCAGGAAACAGGTTTATTGATTGACTTTTCTTTCTAATCATAACTAAAATAGGTCCTTGATTTAAGAATCCCTAATCTCCCTATGGAGTAAGGAGCAGTATAACATTTTCAGCTCTACCTTGCTGTCAACCACCCAGATCTTGAAAGAGCTGTTGATGTCTCATGGAAAACTTTTATTACTGGGATGTCTCCATAGAAACAGAATCTCTGTTTCATGAAGATCTGTGCCGCCTGCTGCCTTCCCCCACCTGATGTCCATCCTGCATTTCTGACGTCGTGGTCAGCTGTTCTGTGCTGCTTGTTTTGTCACAGACACAGGATTTGGCTCCAGATGGGGGTTACAGTAACAAGAGCATGAGCTCTGGTTTTTTTTAAAAAAATTAATACGTTTATTAAAGTGAGCCCCAACGATTAAGACAGAAGAGAAAAACAGGCTGTGGTAGCTCATTAATAATTCCACTGTGTATAAAGAACCTTGCATAGAGGGTTTTTTCTTTTACTCTCATGAAAAAACACAGCTGGGAATTCTACTTTCTGCAGCTGTCTTTGCAGCAGCAATCTTTGATCTTGCTAGTGCAGTCAGAGCCCTGGATGGGTTGTTAGGAAATGCTGGTGGTCTGGGTCCTCCCTGAGGGACAGCTGTCTGGATCACAGAAGCCAATCCCACTGCCAAGAGCCCCATATTTCCCTCCTTATGGCCCAGGAGCCTGAACCTACCCTTCAGCAAGGCAGGGTGGGGCTGGCAGGCCCCTGTGTCCCAAGCCCTGCAATGTGCCAACATGAGGAATAACAGTAGCACTGGGGTAGAGTGTAGGTGAATTTGAGTGTATCTGGTACCCAACAGATCCAGAGGACATTAGATCTTGTTTTTCCCACCTCCCTCCTTGAGCCCACCATCCTCAACCTGGGAGCAGGTGGATGCATGCGGATATTGAAGCTTCACAGAGCTTGTAATGAGGAGCTCAGTAAATCCACCTTGCCTTTGAGCTTAAAGAGATGAATGAAAGTGGCCTTCTCTTCTGGGGTGTTGATGTTTGTGTCTGCAAGCCATCTTGTTGACTAGGCCACCTCGTGGGTCTTTCTGAGCTTGGATGATCTCGCAAGCTGTTTACTTTGACTTCACTGTGCAGAAGTGCTGACTGGGCCCTCTGGACGGTATAGGACAGTGCCTGGGCCTTGGGAGAACAGAGATTGAGAGACCAAGACTGGCTGGCCATGTAGGTGCAGTTGCCTGTTCAGAGTGCTCAGAAGAGGTTTTACTATACCTACTGCTCTTCACACTTCCCTCCCAGCAGGGACTGGTAAGAGAAGCTCCCGTGTGCCCTCCAGGTTTCTGAGCTTTCTAGCTATGGTTCTGGCCCCTGCCAAAACCTGAATTGCAGTTCCTGACGGCCTGTGGACATGTATGAGAACAGAAGGGGACATTGTCTGCACAGTGTTCGTGCATGGGAGGCCTTGTCAAAGATGGACACTGCCTCAGGCAGATTGCTTTAGGAGACTTCCATTTCCAGATGTATCTAGCATTAGTTTCAAGTTGTCTTTAGTGTGCACTTATAGTGTCTTACTGGTTTCTGCTTCTAACTCAGAGGGAACCTATTTCCTAACATTAGGCGTGTTTTATTAATGGTCCATCACAGCTAGTCACTGTTCCATGGCTGTGAGGAAGCTGAGCCACCTGCGCCTTTCTGATAGCACCCTTTGCCACTCATGTGGTCCCCATCCTCATTTGTATAAACCCCGGTGGCATAAGCGTGGCCATAACAACATGTGCTGTACTGTGTCTCTTTGGCTCAAACTAGAGACTGAGCCAGCATAGTGCTTGCTGCTGGAGCCCAGGTAAGAAGAGAGCATGTCCCCTGAGCTCCAGTTGTCTGGCTCCCGCTGTTTATAAACTCTCTGGCAGATTGGAGCAGCAGGAGTCTTGGTCACACTATGTACTTCTGGGTTTTAAATTAACACATTTCATTTACTGCCTTGCTAGTTGCTTGCTGGGGGAGAGGGTTGGAGGTTAGTGATAACTTGCTAAGCTCTTGGGCCCACAAAGCCAAGAAGGTTGCTGCCCACTCTCTTAGATATTCATGGGCTCCAACGAAAGGCTGTGATATTCCGGGTCTGGCCAAATATAAGAGTCTTTTTTACTTATTTTAGGATACTGGGACCTGAAAAGTCTTCATGTGTATGTTCCTTGCTTATTATTATTGCACTTGAATCTGTGGGCACACAGGCTGCTAGTCTGGATCTCAGTTTAAATTTAACAAGGGTAAGTACCATGGCTGCCTCTTGCCATGGTGCCTGGGAGCTCTCTGAGAATATGTTATCAATATTTATTAACATTCTGCCACCACGTCTTGCACCAGTGACCTGGCTGTCAGTCTCCAGGAGCTGTGGTGTGCAGAGTGAACTCATTAATTAGATTTCCTTGCCCTGATCTGCACTACCCTTGTGTGAGAGCTCAACTCACCTGGAGGCAGATGTGTCCTTGCTGCCATCCAGGATGCTGTCATCATGTTACAAGTTGGAATGAATCATTTTCCTCCAAGGATTAAAAGCATCTTCACAGGATTTTACCTTCCTCTGAAGCATTTAGTGTGGATTGTGTGATTTGTGCTGGAGACTTCTGTGTCTCCATGGGTCATAGGGCAAAGGTGACAGTGGGGTTCTCGGGCCTGGCCACCTTTCTGTCTCACACACCTGGGCTTTCTCTATACAGAGAAGAAAAGACGATTCCAGATTTTCAAGTGTTTTTACAAGGAGGCTTTGGCTTGAGCCTGAGAAATGGGGTTAGCCTAGAATCAAGGTTGTTTAAAATAGCATTTATTGGTGATATCATGGGACTATAGAAAAGATAAAATTTAAATCAGCTGTATCTTATTACCCAAAGAGAATGATTGTTATGTATTCATAGATTTCCTTTCAGTCTTCTTTTTTTTTTTT
>NW_016107750.1:458373-472256 GCF_001604975.1 Cebus imitator
TGCCAGGCTGGAGTGCCGTGGCACCATCTTAGCTCACTGCAACCTCCAACTCCCTGGTTCAAGCGATTTTCCTGCCTCAGCCTCCCAAGTAGCTGGGATTACAGGCACACACCACCATGCCCAGCTAATTTTTATATTTTCAATAGAGACAAGGTTTCACTGTGTTGACCAGGCTGGTCTCAATCTTTTGATCTCATGATTCACCCGCCTCGGCCTCCCAAAGTGCTAGGATTACAGGCATGAGCCACCGCACCCAGCCTTTTTTAAAGACAGTCTTGTTTGCCCAGGCTATGTTGCAGTGATGTGATCATAGCTCACTGCAGCCTTGAACTCCTGAGCTTAAGCAATCTTCCCACTCAGCCTCCCAAGTAGCTGGGACTATAGGCAAGCGCCATCACACCCAGTCTTTCAGCCTTTTTTAATAGTAACAGAGTCTCACTCTGTTGCCCAAGCTGGCCTTGACTCTTAGACTCAAGTGATCCTTCTGCCTCAGGCTTCCAAAGGGCTATGATTACAGGTGTAAGCCACCATACCCAGCCCCTAGTCTGTTTTTTTAAGGTATATACACATTTTAATAAAATTAGTGCATTTATACATTTGTATATCCTGGTTTTTTCAAGCAGTTTTGTTTCATGAATTTTTTTTTTAAGTGAGGATGTTCCATCATGTTAAGGTATCATACTCACTTGGGTTGTCTCTAATGCTTTCCTGTTAGAAGTAACACTGTAGGTACCTCCTGCCTGACCCTCTCAGTCCCAGCCAGCATGAGCACACCTGTGTCCAGCTGTAAAGTCTCCATCTGACTGTCCCCTTTTGTCTTGCAGATTGTTTGCTACATGAGGAGAACTTCTCGGTGAGGTGCCCTAAGCACAAGGTGAGTCAGGGGCCCCAAGAGCTACCAGCGGGGATGGGATCAAGGGTGGCTCCTTCTGAAAGACCCAAGGACCAAGTGTTGTAGGGCCTCACCCACACCTGTCCCCACCTGTGCCTCCGGCTACCAATCCGCTTCTGGCCCTGGGAACGTGGAGGGGCATGATGCTGAGGGGAGACCCGTGGCATGGGGCCAGCACTCTGAGTGGTCTGAGGATGCCAGAAGAAATGTATTTTGGAGCAGGGGTGTGTTTGTCTATTCATTAAGAGAAGTGAAAAGATCAAACTCGATCAAGCCACTGATTTCCACTTTAGGTTACAGTTCACAGGTTGTTAGGTAAGACTGGTTCTAGGCCTTTGAGGCCTATGTAGAGGCATCTTCCCAGACTAGACGTTGAGCTGACCCCAAGGTTCTGGGGAAGCTCATGGTCTCTTCCAGGTTGTGCTTCTGCTTCGCAGCCTGATGCACAGTGAATAGGCTGCCTCAGCTCTACTTTCCAGTTTATTTAGAAGGTGGTCTCGTGGTCACTTCCTTTAGGAAAGGGTGAGGTGAGGGGTGAATGACCTGTTTGTGGATACCACATATATGTGTGGGGAGGGTGTATATGGAGAGGGAGCCCCAAGAAAGGATCAAAACGGAAACCACCGCCACCTGATGTTTCCTGCAGAGGCTGCACTATGTCTCTGGCTGAGGTCACACTGACACCTGGTGGTCACTGGTCACACGCAGTCTTAAATCTAGTAGGGCCCAAAGTACTAGGAGGAGGTTGTCCAGAGAGGTCTGTCCTCAAAATGTTCCTGAAGGATGCTTGCTTATGCTTTTTTAAAATAATTATTTCATGGGAGGGTCCATCACAGGATTTTATATTCTCTTTATTTTTATTTAATTTGCATGTTATTTTTAGAACTCTCCTTTTTAAGGGTCACATTTTGCCTCAGAAAACCCTGTCTGAATGTCTCCTGTTTGTCATCAGGACTGACTCTGCCTTTTCTTTCCTTTTCTGTGTGCCGCTCCTGTCCTCCCTCCGCCCTCCCTGATTTCCGCTCTGTCCTCTCCCACCTGTCTGTCTCCTCTTGGCTTTGCCTGTGTCAGCCTCCCCTTCCATGCCCTCTCCCCCCCTTGCAGAACAAGACCGCGAAAGGCAGCCTCAGCACAGAGCAGTCGGAGCGGGGGTGAGGGGGGCAGTGTGCTCGTGGGAATGGAAAGGACAGCAAGCACAGGTGAGTCGGGGCCTCTGGGCTCCCTGCACCCTGCCCAGCTCCCAGCGGGCCTTGTTGCCTCTATTCTCCTGCCCGCTTCGGGGTGTGCCTCCAGCATTTCGTTCCATGGATGGCAACACCAGGTGGATGCAGTGTTCTTCCATTGGTTACTTAGCTCCCCCAGAATATCTGTGGAAAGTAGTGGGAGCTTCAAAACTGTCCACTGCCAATGGGGTGCAGGGTGACTGTTCGTGAAGACAGCCTTTCAGGGCACAGCCGGCAGGGGTGGCCTTGTGAGTGGTGCTCCTGAGGACAGGATACAGCAGGCTTTTGGGTCTCTTTCTTCCAGACAGGGCATCTTGCCTGTTGCCCCTGCTCTTTCCCCCATCTCAGAAAGGGTTCCAGTTAGAGGCCTCTTCTTTTTAATTTACTGCATTTCTGTAAAGTTTATGGTATGTTTTACTTTGAAAACAACAGAACTCTCAGTTTTGTTATTTGAAATCTTTTTTTCTCCAGTACTGTGAAGGATTCCTTTTTGCAGAAGTACAAAGGAAAGGAAAATTATCAAAGATTTAGTAGACTCTAGCATCTGATTTAATTTTACTCTTAAAAATCCCGAGGTTGGGCATGGTGGCTCATACCTATAGTGCCAGCATTTTGGGAGGCCAAGGCAGGAGGATCGCTTGATCCCAAGAATTCAAGACCAGCCTGGGCAACAGTGAGACCCTGTCTCTACATTGTTAAGAAAAAATTAGGCCGGGCGCGGTGGCTCAAGCCTGTAATCCCAGCACTTTGGGAGGCCGAGGCGGGTGGATCACGAGGTCAAGAGATCGAGACCATCCTGGTCAACATGGTGAAACCGCGTCTCTACTAAAAATACAAAAAATCAGCTGGGCATGGTGGCGCGTGCCTGTAATCCCAGCTACTCAGGAGGGTGAGGCAGGAGAATTGCCTGAACCCAGGAGGCGGAGGTTGCGGTGAGCCGAGATCGCGCCATTGCACTCCAGCCTGGGTAACATGAGTGAAACTCCGCCTCAAAAAAAAAGAAAAAAGAAAAAATTAGCCATGCATGGTGGTGCACACCTTTAGTCTCATCTACTCAGGAGGCCGAGCCAGGAGAATCAGTTGATCCCTGGAGGTTGAGGCTGCAGTGAGCCATGATGGCGCCACTACATTCCAGCCTGGGCCACAGTGAGACCCTGTCTCCAAAAAAAAAAAAAAAAAAAGAAGTTATTGTGATTGAGTTGTGCTTGCTGTGAGTTTGTGTAAGACTGTGGTCAGGGCCCTCTCGGCAGGCATCTGTGAAAACAGGATGGTAAGACTTGGGTCTCTCAAAGCCACGGGCCTCCAGGCTCCACACTGCTCCTTCACCCTCCCTGCCTCACTGAGGCATGAAGGGAAATAGACTGTAAAGAAGAGGAAAACTAAAGTGTAACTTGTGGCACTTGCTGCTACAGGATGGGGCAGGAGGACTAATTGTCTCAGAATTCTGTGTTCATTGAGGGGTCATTTCTCTCTGGGAGGACTTCTGTGTTGACCTCAGGAGTTTGACCCACACAGCTGCGCTAGACCTGTCCCTCCGGGCAGCACCATGTGCCTGACCACCTTCTGGATCGTGCCCTTCCCCTTTTACCACTACTGACTTGCAGAGAAGGCCCGTCGGCTGCCGCACCGTTTGAGAAGTCAGGTGGGGGCTGATAAGTAGCGTCTTGATAGGGCGTTAAGTGTAGTGCCTGCCTTTCTCTTTCCTCTTCCAGGGAGTAGGGCTGGCAGTGGAGGAATCAGAGCAAAGCAGGGAGGTAGGTGGAATCCATTCCATGTGTTCCTGGGTCACAGGAACCAGATGAGCAAATGAAGCCTCTGGGACTTCTGAGTATGTTGCCACCATCGGCAAGTAGCTACTGGTTTTCTAGAACCTGCTAGGCTGCACTGCCTGCCTGCCCCCGATCCTTTCTCTGAGATTAGCCCTCAGGGCAAGGCAGCAGTTGGGTAGTTTTTTAAAGAACTGTTGCTGATGGCACTCCTGCATGTCTGTACACACTTGAGGGTGTTGCTGTGTCTTCCCATTGATGCCCCTGTGTCGGCCCCAGCCCAGATGATTAGAGTCAAATTCTATAGAGGACCACGATGAGTATTTCTGGAATGTGTTCTAGAAGACCTGGTTAAGGAAACAGCTTAAGTGTTTTTTGTTTTGTCCTAAAATTGCATCTGCGTTTGAGAAGAAAGTTTGGGCCCTGTGCCTGGTGGACAAATCTCTTTGGGATTTTGTTCATCACCTGTTTCTCTTGTCATTCTTGGGCCTTCCTAGTTGACAGTGTCCTTCACTTTTTTTTTTTTTTTTTTTTTTTTTTGAGACGGAGTCTCACTCTGTTGTCCAGGCTGGAGTACAGTGACACAATCTGAGCTCAGTGCAACCTCCATCTCCCAGGTTCGAGCGATTCTCTTACCTCAGCCTCCTGCATAGCTGGGCTGCAGGCGTGGGCCACCATGCCTGGCTAATTTTTGTATTTTTTTATAGAGACAGGGTTTCACCATGTTGCCCAGGCTGGCCTTGAACTCCTGACCTCAAGTGATCTGCCCACTTCAGCCTCCCAAAGTGCTGGGATTACAGTTGGGAGCCACCGTGCCCCCAACCAACTCTTTTTTTTTTTTTTTTAAGACAGAGTCTCACTCTGTCACCCAGGCTGGAGTGCAATGGCAGTCTCGCCTCACTGCAACCTCCACCTCCTGAGTTCAAGCAATTCTCCTGCCTCAGCCTCCTGAGTGTCTGGGATTACAGGTGCACGCCACCACATCCAGCTAATTTTTGTGTTTGTAGTAAAGACGGGGTTTCACCATGTTGGTCAGGCTGGTCTCGAACTCCTGACCTCATGATTCACACTCCTTGGCCTCCCAAAGTGCTGGGATTACAGGCATCAGCCACTGTGCCCAGCCGCTACCAACTCTTGAACAGAACAATGAGCTTCGTTGTTCTGGGTCAAAGCACGGTAATGAAGTGGACTCATCCATTGTAGAGGATAGTCTCAAGTCCGTTGAGGTTGAACCATTTACCTCTTGGACGGAGAGGGTGGACACGCTGCATCCAGTCCTGTCCATCTGAAATGTTACGTGCTATTCCCACAAGGCAGATGCCTTTTCCTGGTTCCCCAATTTAGCAGACTAACATTGAGGGTGGTCACCATCCTTCATTTGTGGTAGAAGCCCTGATGACTTGGGGATAGAATCACACCTCTAACTAAAGGAGGGCTCATCTTGGGGCACGTGCTGGGGATAGAGAGCCACGATTATTGGGTGCCCTGACAAGGCAGGGAACAGACAGCAGATGTGTGTGTGTTCTGCCTTCTGGTGCACCATGTTCTGACAGAGTGGTATGGTAGGTGCTCTGTGAACAAGGTCAGACCACTCCATGTCTCTGTGTTTCAGTTGTTTCTGTAAACACGGGAATGGCAGTACCAACCTTGTGAGATTCCGTTAGGAAATGCCTCTTATGGGCCAGCATAGCACATTGGCTCTCTCAGCCCGTTGGTCTGCCATTCCTAGCTGTGCATTTCTCATGGGAGTTGTAGGAGTCAAGGAAGCAGACTGGACCCTGCACCTGCCGCTTACAGCAAAAAATACCCAAGGCTTTGGGTTAAAACATGCCGCCCCCGCCTGCTAGCATGTGAGGTACCTGGTACTTGTCCCTCACCGGGAGTTCCAGAGAGGAAAAGTCCTTCAGCTGGCCTGTGGTTGTCCACTGTCTGCTTGTGCTAAGGTGATGGTTTTGTTAGTTTGTGTCATTGGTTTGCAGGGCTTTTGACAGTGGGACCCCTATACCCAGCTCTTCCACCTGTCATAAATTAAACAAGGAGGCCCTGGGTTCCCCTCACAGGCTCTGTGGTCCAGCACATGGGAAGCAATAACCTTGATTGGGGCTGATGCTGCATCCTGCATACTATGTACCCTGCACAGAACAGCCATGGATGGAAGCTGAGCAAGGCAGGGAAGGAGGAGTGGCCCCCCTGCCCCTGGAGCTGGACATCACACAGTCCATTTGTGTATGAATGAATGTCACATTCTAGAGTCCCCCTTTTTTCAGACTGGTCCAGAGGAGGTCCTGGGGTTATACCTCCAGAGGATAGCCAGAGTCTATCCACTTTCCTTCCTTACCAGCCCCAGCTTAGGCCTGTGTGGCTCCTATAGTGCCTGCCTCCCTGCTACTGCTCAGCAGCCAAGTGCAGTCTTCATTAGGCCTCCCTCTAGTCCTGTCTCTTCTCTACATCCGAGATTCTTGCTACGTTCCAAATAAAGTCCAGATGTCTCACCTTGCCTCCAGAGGTCTGTGGAAGTCTCCAGGCACCTGGCCTCCTACAGCTCCTCAGGAGCCAGGCTTTCTCCCTGTGGGCTTCTGCACGCACAGTACCTTGTGCTGGAAACACTCTGGCTCCCCATCGTCATGTTGAAGACAGACTTCATCTCTTGGGTCTCAGCTTAAATGCCAGTTCCTCAGAGAAACTTTACCTTTCTAAATCCTTGTCTCCATTGCCCCTTTCCTCACTTGCAGCCTTCCTACCATCACCACTATTTCACATCGTGTACTTGTTTACTACCTGTCTCTCTACTAGAATGTAAGCTCCATTTGGGCAGGGACCACGTCTGTCTTTGTACCATCAAAGCCTAGCCCAGAGCAGGGGATGTAACTGTAACTATGCTAGTGCCAAGTGAGTCTGTGTGAAAGGAATGAGTGCATTCTGGAGGAGAAAGGCCTCTTGGACCCTGACTATCAGCGTCCTAAATCAGTATAGATTCTGAATTAGGTTTCCCTTCACATCCTTTCTCTCTAGTCGGAATTAATATCTATTTTAGAAATGAGGAAACAAGGCCCGGCGTGGTGGCGCATGCCTGTAATCCCAGCACTTTGGGAGACTGAGGCAGGTGGATCAAGAGGTCGAAACCATCCTGGCCAAATTCTGTGAAACCTTGTCTCTATTAAAAATACAAAAATTAGCTGAGTGTGGTGGCACACACCTGTAGTCCCATCTATTCGGGAGGCTGAGGCAGAAAGAATTGCTTGAACACAGGAGGCGGAGGTTGCATTGAGCCAAGATCACACCACTGCACTCCAGCCTGGCAACAGAGTGAGACTCTGTCTCCAAAAAAAAAAAGAAGAAAAGAAAGAAATGAGGAAATGGGCTCTGGGCGAATCCTGGCCAGTTTGAGTGGTGTTGAAATGATGAGTTTTTGCTGCAGCTGGTAACGGCAGGCTTGGAGTCTGATATGGAAGGACGTGAGGACGGCATCCTGGATTCAGGCCACGGATGAGGCCAGAGGGGAGCGGAAAGGACAGTGTGAGCGAGAAGGGAAGCGAAGGAACAACAGTGAGGGAGCCTGGGAAGGCGTTGACCCAAGACGAAACCCTGGATGCTGGCAGCTGAGCAGCAAGGTGTGGTTCTTTAAAAGAGAACTGATAGTCTTCAGCATCTTCAGTACAGGAGTGGCAAGTCACTTCTGCTGCTCCCAGGCTCACTGTCTGGCGTACGGCCATCTCCTCTCAGCTACACCTCATGCCCTAGGACATGCAGCCCCTAGGGTCCAGTCAGGAAAGCCACAATCCCACCTCTAACTGGCCATATGGCTTTGGGCTACACGTGTCGCCTTCCTGAGCTTGAGCTCTCCTGAAGTTGGGGGTCAGGCAGGTCCGTGTTACTATGAAATAGTATCTGTAAAGCTTCTAGCCCAGGGCTTGGCACATAGGGAGTGCTTATTTTCCTTCCTTCTTAGTTTCCCTGCTGAAGGAACAATTTTGTTAAAGTAATTCTTGAAAAGTTAGGGTCCCAGTACATTCAGGATATCATGTGTTAGGGCTGATCTAGTCATCAGACCTGGGGAACACTCCCCTTTGGGAAGGCTGTGGAGGGCAGAGCCGCAGACAACAGGTGCTGAAGAACTGCTGATGCCTGGACCACCACACACCCCAGGGAGGCGCCCGCAGGTAGTAGCACATGGAGCCAAGTGGCCAGGCAGACCCTGCGTGCTGATGTGTGCATCATTCTTTGGTGGGGGTTGGGGGGCGGTGTGGGGTCCTGTTCTTCTGAGTAATGAACAAGCTTGGGGTGCAGGCCCAAGACTGCTATATACTGGTAAGGAGGGCAAACCCTGCCCAGTCCCCTCTATGAGCGGAGCCTGGCAGGGTATGTGTGGGCGTTGACCTTGATTTACACAGGCATCCTGCAACCCCAGCAAGATGATGCCCTTTGTTCCTGGAGGTAGCTGCCCATTAGCTCAGCTGCTGGCCTGCATTCCCAGGGTCTGCCTTTACCTGTGTATGGTGATGTGCCATGGTCTCTGTGGAGTGTATTCCTGCTCATTGGTGTTTTCTGCCAAGTAGTCAGGAACCTCCTTGGGCAAGGGCACGTGTGTGTATGTGTTGCGGACAGCTCAGTCTTAGCTTCCCCAGGCTCCAGCCTTCTTAACAGTTCTGGATGTGTGAACTTTATGGAAGCAGAAAGGGCTGGTGACACGTGGGTTCCTGGGGTTTATTTGTCAGTGAAGGGCACCAAATTGGGCTTGAGGAAGCAGTTAGGTGAGCCCCAGTGAGAGGCTTAAGAGCACAGTGATTGGCAGGAAGCAAGTGAAGGAGGAGCGAGGCTGCCACCACTTCTGGCTTCTGGTGAAATTTTTCTTGATGGATTCCTTGGAAACTACTGTTTCTCTGAGACCTTTTCACATGGGATGGCCATGAAGCATTCTACAGAGACCTTTGGTACAACCATCTGTCCTTTGTGGGCTATCAGAATCCCCTTCTGCACCTGGGCTGGAAGAGGAGAGAAGCCCCCCAGCCTGGGGTTGAGGGACCTAGGGGCCTCAGGCTCCTGAGAGGTCAAGAGGATTAACATAGTCCAGCTCTGTCAGAGCCTCAGAAAACAGCAAGACCTGTCCTCCCTGTTAGAGGCCATGGGAAGAACATTGTTTATAAGCATCGAGAACTGACTATGGGCCAGGCGCGCAGTGGCTTACACCTGTAATCCCAGCACTTTGGGAGGCTGAGGTGGGCGGATCACCTGAGGCCAGGAAATCAAGATCAGCGTGGCCAACACGATGAAATCACATCTCTACTAAAAACAGAAAAATTAGCTGGGTGTGGTGGTGTGCACCTGTGATCCCAGATACTCGGTTGGCTGAGGCAGAAGAATCACTTGAACCTGGGAGGTGGAGGCTGCAGTGAGCCGAGATCACACCACTGCACTCCAATCTGGGCAACAGAGCAAGACTCTGTCTCAAAACAAACAAAAAAAAACTGACTTTGTCATTAGCCAAGCATGGTGGCATGTACCTGTAGTCCCAGCACCTTGGAAGGCTGAGATGGGAGGATTGCTTGAGCCTGGGAGTTCAAGGCTACATGGAGCTAAGGCAACAGAGTGAGACTTTGTTTAAGAAACAGACAACTAGCTTTATCAACTAGAGGCAACTGTGAAACTGTCCTAAGAGGCTGGAATTTTTGAGAAGATTCTTCTACAGATTGACCAGGTACTCTAGGTTTCAGTCACAGCTGGGTGCCTCAGGCCACCTCTGTGAGAACCCAGACTTGCCAGCCAGTGCTGGGGTCCTGACGCTGGTGAGGCCCCACCAGCTCCCCTGAGGTCAGGGAGTTCTCTGCTGTCCTGGCTCCTTTATGCACTAGGCAGACATGCGCTGAGGAACCCTCACAGTCCAGTCCCAGCACCCCCACTAGGTCATTGCTGCCTTTAATCCCATTCCAGATCCAGAGCCACACAGCAGCTCCAGCATTGGTTTCGGTGTGTCCTACAGCAGCAGCACATCTACAGAGGGGTCTGAGTGCAGGATCCCTGCTGAAAGCCCCATCCCAGGGGTATCACAGAACAGAGGCTGTTGGTGGTGGACCCTGGGGAGGCTCCTGGCCCTCAGTGTCTGTCCCTTGTCTTCCAGGTGAGACTGTGGAGATGAGAAGGTGGTGGACACTCGTGATGGAATGGAAATCGTCCTACTGTGCAGCCACACCCTGCCCCGCCCCGCCCCGCGTGCCTGCCCATGCCAGCACTTCCTTCCTAAGTTCTCACATCACACTCAAACCGGTGACACCACAGGAAAGAAAGACCCAAGATGTTGGAATGGCTGTTTCCATGGACACAATCTCCATAGTGACAATGTGGGGGGAGGGGGGAGGGGTGGGATGATGGGGAAACGGTGGGGGGAATTAAAAGGGAGGGATAAAAAATATATATATATAAATCTATTTTTAGTCTGGAAAGACTTTGTTTAAATGAAAGGTGCGCTATCCCTTTTGATTCTATTTTAAAATTAACTAGTTAAAGATCTCCAAATTTGTTCCAATGACAGTGAAATTTAAATGTGAAATTGAACTGAACAAACCCTCATCTCATAAAGGACGGGGTGTGTGTGGCTTTGATCTTTACCTGTCTCACATCAGTTCAGAGAACACTAGACCCAGGATTGGAAAAGCAGACAAACCACACCAAAACCATCCTTTTGTCATTAATTTGTCTCAAAGTGGGAAGGTTTTAGGGGGAGGGGGAAATACATGTTTTCAAGAGCAGGGGAATGATGTTTAAACACAAAAATAAATTTTTTTTCATTTCCAGAAACACTATTTATTTATTTTTTTATTTTTATTTTTTTATTTTTGGGGGTGAAATTGGTAGATGCCCGAGGTCATAGCTGTGTCCTGGGTCACTGTGGCTGGTTGAGGACTCCATCAAGTGTACACAGCAGCAGCAAAGTCAAAGGATGACCCTCCTCTGGGGCCCCCTGTCCTCAGCGCATTCCAGGCAGCTGTGCCCTGACCTACAGGAATGCTTGGGGATGGGAGGAGGCCCAGGCCTGTGTCGCCCGAGCTGGCAATGTGAGCTGTAGGCAGGGACGGGGAGGGACTGTCATTGTGATCAGTGTGGGTTAAACTGACCAGGAACACCCATTTAACCCTTTTTGCTTTCATTTTTGTAAAGGAAAAGAGGACCTGTCAGATAGGCAGCCCCATGCTACGTGATTCTTTATGTTGTGTTGTGTTATTTTGTTTTGTTTTGTAAATTGTATAATTTTTAAATATCTGAGTTTTAAAAAAAGAAAAAAGTACAAAAAAAATCTTGTTATGGCCTTAAGAAGGGGTTAGTGCATCTTTCAGGGGTCACTCTGACATGGGGATAAAATAGCTGTTTCACAAACAGTTTTATTTAAAAAAACAAAAAACAAAAAAAATCAAAAAATCAAAAAAATAATAAACTTCATTTTAACCTTGTTTCCTTCTTTTGTTTAATTTAAAGTGAATGCGTCTCTTCCTTCTCCCATTCTAGCCCCCAAAGGGTAGCTCTGGTTCTCCAGAGGTGGCCATCATCAGACCTGGTCTGTCCCATTCCCAGCTTCTGGACTGTGAGGTGGCCCTTGTAGCAGAGCCAGGAAACAAAATTCTGGGCTCCTCTGCCGCTCATCTGGGCAGGTGGAGTTCGGACAGTATATGGACACAGTCAGATTTACTTAGGTTGATGTGAGGACATATTTCCAATCAACATTAAGGGTTATAAAAAAATAATGCAATGTTAATGGACCTTATTTTAGAGAATAGAAATGCTGGAAGGAATGTTGTGAAGTAGAAATAAGCGATTATAAATGAGTTCTGTGTTCATCAATTTTGGGGCAGCAGAAATGGCAGATAATTTCGTTTTAATGGCTACATCAAGCAGTCCATTTCTCATTTCACTCTGCCAGGATGGAGGTGTGAGTGGGCGCACTGTGTCGGCCGTGGGACTACGCTTGAGCGGCTGAGCAGGACCTGCATAGAAATGATGACTTTTTTCAGCTAGTTGCTTTCTCATTCTGGTCTTGACTTGGCATTAACACAGTTTAAATGAAATTGATAAATTTCAGGTGTCAAGGGCTAAACCACAAACTTGAAAAATAGTATCTTGAGGAAAATATTTTCCTGACAGCAAATGTTTCTTCATCGCTTTGCCTTTTATTCTTTTGTCCCCTTTTGATTTGCTGATTTGAGTGGAGCACTTGTGATTGTTGTGCGTCTAATTGGCTTCAGAAATGACCTATGCCTGGGGAGTGGCAAGGTTATGCACATGCCTCCCATCTCCAGCTTCTGGCTTCTGCATTGAGTCTCAACTGCTCAAATGCCCTTTAGTTCCTTCAGTGTTTGTCTTAATCAGTTTTTTTTAAGCAGCTTTATAATCACAGCAGGATTAAGCTGAAGGTACACAGAGTTCCCACATAACCCCTTCCCCCACATACGCATAGCTTCCCCCTCTGTCCACATCCCAACCAGAGTGGCATGTTTGTTCCAACTGATATTGTTATCACCCAAAGTCCATCGTTTATACTAGGGGCCACTCCTGGTGGTGCACATTTTATGGCTTTTGACAAATGTATAAAGACCTGGATCTGGCAGGGCGTGGTGGCTCATGCCTACAATCCCAGCATCTGAGGAGGCTGAGGTGGGCAAATCGCTTGAGTTCGAGAACAGCCTGGGCAACATTGGCAAAACCCCAACCCTACGTAAAAATACAAAAATTAACCAGGCATGGTAGTATGCACCTGTAGTCTCAGCTGCTTGGGAGGCTGAGATGGGAGGATCGCTTGAGCCTAGGTGGTCAAGGCTGCAATGAGCTGTGATCACGCCACCACGCTCCAGCCTGGATGACAGGAAAATCCTGTCAAAAAAAAAAAAAAAGACGTGGACCAGTCATTATCATCCAGAGTAATTTCACTGCCCCAGAGATCTGTGTTCCACTGTGCTTCTCCTTCCCTCGAGTCCCTCACAACTACTGAGCCTTTTACTATATCCAAAGTTTTGCCTTTTCCAAAATGTCGTAAAGTTGAGATTATGTAGTAGGTAGCCTTTTTAGATTGGCGGCTTTCACGTAATGTGCATTTAAGGTTCAACCATGTCTTTTCATGACTTGATAGCTTGTTTCTTTCTAGTGATAAATAAATCCACTGTCTGGATGTTCCACAGTTAATCCATTCACCTGCTGAAGAACATCTTGGTTGCTTTCAAGGTTTGGCAGTTATGGATAAAGCTGCTGTAAACATCCCTGTGCAGGTTTTTGTGTGGACATGAGGTCTCAACTCCTTTGGGTAAGTACAGGGAGCACAACTGGTGAATTGTATGGTAAGAGTATGTCTAGTTTTGTAAGAAACTGCCAAACTGTCTGGATCACTGAAGTCAAGATTTTGAGACCAGCCTGGCCAACATGGTGAAATTCTGTCCCTACCGAAACTACAAAAATGAGCCGGGCATGGTGGCTCACACCTGCAGTCCCAGCTACTCGGGAGGCTGAGATGGGAGGATCGCTTGAACCCAGGAGGGAGAGTTTGTAGTGAGCTGAGATTGCGCCACTGCATTCCTAGCCTGAGTGACAGAGTGAGATTCTGTCCCCCGCAAAAAAAATTGCCAAACAGTTTCCAGAATGTCTGTACCATTTTGTATTCCCACCAGCAATGAACTAGAGTTCCTGATGCTCCACATCCTTGCCAGCGTTTGGTGCTGTCCGTGTTCTGGATTTGAGCTATTCTAATGTGTGTGTAAGTGGCCTTTTTTTTTTAAGTAACTTTTAAAGTTTTTACATTGTGATTTAAAACACAAAATTTACCATCATAACAGTTATGGTACAGTTCAGTGGTGTTAAGTGTGTTCACATTGTTAGGCAGCTGATCCCCAGAATTTTTCATTTTATAAAACTGAAACTCTTTACTCATTAAACTTACCCCTGCAGGCCAGCCTGCTCCTGAAGCTTTCCTTCTTTTATTCTTTTGTTATTTTATTCTTTTCTTTTCTTTTTTTTTTTTTTTTTTTT
>NW_016107750.1:472314-483258 GCF_001604975.1 Cebus imitator
CAGTTTCACTCTTGTTGCCCAAGCTGGAGTCAATGGCACCATCTCCGCTCACCGCAAACTCCGCCTCCCGGGTTCAAGCAATTCTCCTGCCTCAGCCTCCCAAGGAGCTGGGATTACAGGCACGCACCACCATGCCCAGATAATTTTGTATTTTTAGTAGAGGTGGGATTTCTCCATGTTGGTCAGGCTGGTCTTGAACTCCCTACCCCAGGTGATCGGCCCGGCTTGGCCTCCCAAAGTGCTGAGGTTACAGGAGTGAGCCACTGCGCCGGACCCCTCCATTTCTGTTCATAGAGTACAGGCAGCCCTCAATACCACAGGCTCCACGTCCACAAATTCAACCACACATAGAAGATATTTGGGGGGGGAAAAGCATAACAACCAAAAATACAAATAAGAGCAGTACGGTATAGCAACTATTTACACAGCATTTACACTGTATTAGGTATTATAACTCTAGAAATGATTTAAAGTATACGGGAGCATATGCATAGGTATACTCTGCCATTTTACGTAAGGAACCTGAGCGTCCTTGGATTTTGGTATTTACCTGGCACCAGTCCCTTCCAGGATACCCAGAGAAAACTATTCCACTGTCTGCAGTCCCACCCCCTTGTACCTGTGGAAATGCAGGTGCCCTGCTGCTCTGAGGACAAGCTCTGCCACTCAGCACTCTTGAGTCACACCCAATAGAAACCTGTCCTATGGGAAGAGCTGGGAATTGGAGGGTCCCTCCCAATGGCATTGCTGTGCCTGGCAGGGGGAAGGGCAAGAACAGGCAAAATGCTCCAACTTCCCTTCCCAGTGCAGTCCCTTCCTGGCTCTGTGCCAGCTGGCATTGCAGCTTCCTAACTAGTTTCTGGAATTCTCATAATGATGTTTTGGTTCCTTTAGCATTGTTAGCTGGGGACTCTAGGAGAACGAGAGCCCAGAGCTTCCTAGTCCACTGCTTGCTGACGTATTTTCACACCATGTCACTTGGCAATGTCCAGAGGGCCTACCAGGGCACAGTGCATTTTTCACCATAACACAAGCATAGAAGTTTCTGGGATTTTTTATCTTTAGGAAACACAACCAAACTGCCATTTTGGTTGTGTTTCCTAAAGATAAAAAATCCCAGAAACTTCTATGCTGACCATTAATAGAATGTGATGTCCAAACAGTCTAGAGCAGTAGTAGCTCAGCACACACCTTGGATGTGGACTCTGACACCGCTCTGTGACTTGCACCTCGTTATGTGGTCTCTGAGCCTCAGTCTCTGTGCCTTCAGGACCATAAAACCACCTCCTTAGGAGGCTGTGGGAGGATTAATGAGTTGGAGCACACAGTCTGACCAGCAGTTTCTGGCACATAAGTGCCTGATCAATGGAAGCCACAGGTGCACAATGATTGGAAAAGGCCATAGGCATCATTATTGAAGGTTTTTCTCATGCTGCCATATCTTGAATTACAGTCCTCTGGCAGGTAAGGAGGGTATTCGGGGGGGCACTGCTCACATGGCAGGCATGCCTGTCCCTGCCAATCATACCCACATCATGATGACTGCTTCGGGAGGGCCTGACACCTCAAAAGGCCAAGAGTGCATACAGGTAATGTATAAAGGGGCCACCATGTGACAAGCACCCAGACCATCCTGCCAGCCCTGCGCCTTGATTCTCTCTCAGTCCCAGGTAGAAGGGTGCTGCCACATAGGACAGGAACACTTATTCAGCTGAGCCAGTTTGGGAGGCCACAATTCAGATCTGAGAAGTCCCCAGATGGACATGGGTCTTGCTCTCCTGGTCAGTTGAATGGCCTCAAAACTGTTGGGCCAGATGGCTTATGCCTCTAATCTCAACACTTGGGGAGGCCAAGGTAAAAGAATCACTTGAAGCCAGTTCAAGACCAGCATGGGCAACATTGTGAGAACTCATCTCTACAAAAAAAAAAATTTAGCCAGGCATAACGGTGTGCACCTGTAGTCCCAGCTGCTCAGGAGGCTAAAATATGAGGAACTCTTGATTGAGCACAGGAGTTTGGAGCTGTAGGGAGCTACGATCATACCTCTGCACTCCAGCCTAGGCAACAGAGCAAGACCCTGTCTCTAAAAAAAAACAAAATCGTAATTTTTTTTTTTTTTAATTTTAAATAAACTGCTAACCTTTTGTTCTCAGATCCAGTCTTCATTCAGACCTGCAAAGACCCAGGCTCCAGCTGCCAGCTTCCTGTGGCCCCTCGGGCCACCTGCACAGGAAATTCCAAGGGTACGTTGGTCCCACTGCCAGTGCCATGGCCTACAGTGCTAGGCAGCCCCTCAGTCTCTGCCACTCAAAGTTCTCCTCCAGGAATCCTTCCTAGAAAGTCCCGTTCCAGCTTGGGGCAATGTCCCCATGACCCTCGTGGCACCGCTGGCTTGGCATGTCAGCTATGTTACCTTCCTACTTCTGATGGTCTTGAATACGTTGGGGCACTGGCCCACTGGCTGCCTTCCCACCATGTTCCCAGTACACAGCTCAGGACCCAGTACAACCCATACCTCCAGCTTGGGTGGAGCTCTCATGCCAGGCTGCCTGTCACTCACTGCCCTAGCCTGACCCTGCACCCCACTGGCAGCACAGTCAGCACAGCGGTTTGGCTCACAGCAGAGGGCAAAGGCCATCATCAGCTCCCTTTATAAGGGAACAGTCACACACTCGGCGTGCTGAGAGTGTCCTGTCTGGTCCTCTGTGCCTGGTGGGGTGGGGGTGCCAAGTGTGTCCAGAGAGCTCAGTGGGCAGCGAGGCAGCCATGGGGCTGGATGCACTGGTGCCCCTGGCTGTGACAGTGGCCATCTTCCTGCTCCTGGTGGACCTGATGCACCGTCGCCAACGCTGGGCTGCACGCTACCCGCCTGGCCCCATGCCACTGCCGGGGCTGGGCAACCTGCTGCATGTGGACTTCCAGAACACACCAAACTGCTGCAACCAGGTGAGGGAGGAGGTCCTGGAGGGCGGCAGAGGTCCTGAGCACCCCCCACAAACATGGGTAGTGGGTGAAGCCACAGGCTGCATCAGAAGCCAGGCTGCAAAGGGGAAGCAGGTTTGGGGGACTTCTAGAGGAGGGCATTTGTACACAGCCTGAAGGATTAGATTTTCCAAATGCCAAGGAAGAGCAGGGCAAGGGCCTGCAGGTGGGGCTGGACTTTGCAGTGGGTATTCAAGCTCACTGGGCAGCATAGACTCTGGAACACAAAGTCCCCTCTGCTGACACCAGAAGGAAAGGCCTTGGGAGTGGGAGAGGAGTCAGGGTCCTGAGTACTGTTTAAATTAGAAAATAAGGCCGGGCACGGTGGCTCAGGCCTGTAATCCCAGCACTTAGGGAGGCTGAGGTGGGTGGATCACCTCAGGTCAGGAGTTCAAGATGAGTCTGGCCGACATGGTGAAACCCCATCTCTACTAAACATAACAGAAAATTAGCTGGGCTCAGTGGTGTACCTGTAATCCCAGCTACTCGGGAGGCTGCAGCAAGAGAATCACTTGAACCTGGGAAGTGGAGGTTGTAGTGAGCAGAGATTCTGCCATTGCACTACGGCCTGGGTGACAAAGCCAGACAACATCTAAATAAATGAATAAGTAAGTAAGAAATCAATGGCAAGGCGCAATGGCTCACAGCTGTAATCACACCACTTTGGGAGGCCGAGGCAGGTGGATCACAAGGTCAGGAGTTCGAGACCACCCTGGCCAACAGGGTGAAGCCCTGTCTCTACTAAAAATACAAAAATCAGCCGGGCGCAGTGACAGGCACCTGTAATCCCAGCTACTCAGGAGGCTGAGACAGGGGAATTGCTCGAACCCAGGAAGCAGAGGTTGCGGTGAACGGAGATGGCGCCATGCACTCCAGCCTGGGTGACAGAGNCTTGTTGCCCAGACTGGAGTGCAATGGCCCGATCTTGGCTCACCGCAACCTCTGCCTCCTGGGTTCAAGTGATTCTTCTGCCTCTGCCTCCCAAGTAGGTGGGACTACAGGTGCGTGCCACCACGACCGGGTAATTTTTTGTGTATGTTACCACCAGATTTCTATTGAGAGACATGGAGGCCAGAAAGCAGTGGAGGACAGCGGCCCTCAGGAAGCCACTGGAGGATGTTGTCAGAGGCTGGGGCAAGGGCCTTCAGGATACCAACTGGGAATTCTGGGAACAGCCCTGTTGCAAGCAAGAGGTCGTGGCCAGGCTGGAGTCCAGGAATGTGGGCTGGGCTGGGAGCCAGGTGACAGCCTTGAGCTTTACTGGGAGCAGCCTCTGGACAGGAGAGGTCAGGCATGGCTGAGAAGCAGGCTACTTGGTGCTGAGGGGGTGTGTGTGTATGTGGTGTGAGAGAATGCATGTGCTCTGAGTGTGAGTCTGTGCATGTGAGCATTGTCTGTGTGTGGGTGGTTTTGTGGGTATGTGAATATGTCCCTGCACATGTGAACAAGGGGACAAGAGTCTGGGAGTGTAGAAGAGGTGTGTGCAGCATCAGGCGTGTGCATAGCGTCTATGCATGTCAAGAGTGCAGGGTGAAGTGAAGAGACCAGGCCCGTGCGCCTCTGATCATCATGAACTCCCAAGGCCCCAGGTGAGTGCCAGTGACAGACAAGGGTGGTGAAGGCCACTCTGGAACGGGCAGGTGGGGTGAGGAAAGGGCAAGATTATGTTCTGGAGGAGGGGTTGTGACCACAAAAGGGCACGTGAGCCTAGCAGGGAGGCGGATGGCAGGATCCACTGAGACCCTGGTTATCCCAGAAGCCTGTGAGGGCTTGGAGAGTTGGGAAAGGGAGTGACTTCTCCTCTACCACCCTACCCTGGGTAAACAGCTGGGACAAGGACCTTTGGTGCGGCCCCTACCTGCCCTGGCCTGACCCTGAACCCACTGGCAGCACAGTCAACACAGTAGATTGGCTCACAGCAGAGGGCAAAGGCCATCATCAGCTCCCTTTATAAGGGAACAGTCACACACTCGGTGTGCTGAGAGTGTCCTGTCTGGTCCTCTGTGCCTGGTGGGGTGGGGGTGCCAAGTGTGTCCAGAGAGCTCAGTGGGCAGCAAGGCAGCCATGGGGCTGGATGCACTGGTGCCCCTGGCCCTGACAGTGGCCATCTTCCTGCTCCTGGTGGACCTGATGCACCGTCGCCAACGCTGGGCTGCACGCTACCCGCCTGGCCCTATGCCACTGCCCGGGCTGGGCAACCTGCTGCATGTGGACTTCCAGAACACACCAAACAGCTTCAACCAGGTGAGGGAGGAGGTCCTGGAGGGCGGCAGAGGTCCTGAGCACCCCCTACCAGCAGCAAACACGGGTGGTGGGTGAAACTGCAGGCTGGACCAGAAGCCAGGCTGCGAAGGGGAAGTAGGTTTGGGGGACTTCCTGGGGGAGGGTATTTGTACACAGCCTGAAGGATTAGAGTTTCCAAATGCCAAGGAAGAGCAGGGCAAGGGCCTGCAGGTGGGGCTGGACTTTGCAGTGGTTGTACAAGCCCGCTGAGAAACATAGACTCGAGCACAAAGTCCCCTCTGCTGACACTGGAAGGAAAGGCCTTGGGAGTAGGAGAGGAGTCAGGGTCCTGAGTGCCGTTTAAATCAGGATTCAAGGATGAAGGGGGTGCAGTGACCCGGTACGAGCCTTTTGCACTCTGCATTCCCTGGCCTCACTGCTCACCGGCATGGACCATCATCTGTGAAATGGGATGCTAACTGGGGCCTATCTGTAATTTCGGTGACTCTTGCAAGGTCATACTCAGGTGATATCTAAACTGAGTTCCTCTGTTATAGAAGTTGTGACCCCCCCATCTCTGCCCTAGGATCAGGAGACTGGGTCTCCTTCTTCCACCTGCTCACTCCTGGTAGCCCCAAGCTTGGCCCAAGGTTCACTTGGGACTAGGACCTGCAGTCTGGGGAGACCCTGGCTTCACGAAGGCCCTGACCCTCCCTTTGCAGCTGCGGCGCCGCTTTGGGGACGTGTTCAGCCTGCAGCTGGCCTGGACACCGGTGGTCGTACTCAACGGGCTGGAGGCCGTGCGTGAGGCGCTGGTGACCCGCGGCGAGGACACCGCCGATCGGCCGCCTGTGCCCATCTACCAGGTCCTGGGCTACGGGCCGCGCTCCCAAGGCAAGCGGCGGTGGGGACGGAGTCTGTTTCCGCGGGACCCGGGTGGGCGGTGACTGGAGCCCGATCTGGGCCGAGAGGGCGCGCGTTCGTGGACGTGGGACACTGAGAAAGGCCAGCGAGTAGGCCGGGGACAGCGGGCCACGACACCACCTGCTCTGGGGAGGTGCGAGCGTGTGGGCGGGGACGGGGCTTGTGGTGAGTAGGCGGGGCCACGACCTAGACCCAACAGGAGCCAGGTGGGCGAGGCCCGCACCTTTCCCAGCTGGAGGCAGGTGTCCGGGGACCATGCCTGTGCTGCCGGCTCAGTGTGGCCTGGGCCGGGCCAGCGGGATCTTCCCTGAGTGGAAAGGCAGTCAGGATGGGCAGAGCCGAGGTGGGGACAAGACTCGAGCAAGGTGGGTGAGCAAAGAGTGGACCCTGTGCCCAGCTGGACGGGGCAAGGGACTGCGGGAGACCAAGGGGAGTGCAGGGTTGGAGTGGGCGGCGGAGAGTGAGGCCAAGGCCTTCATGGCCATGCCCACGCGTCCATCCGGTCCCCAGGGGTGTTCATGGCTCGTTACGGTCTCGTGTGGCGCGAGCAGAGGCGCTTCTGCGTGTCCACCTTGCGCAACCTGAGGCTGGGCAAAAACTTGCTGGAGCAGTGGGTGACCAAGGAAGCTGCCTGCCTCTGTGCCGCCTTCGATGACTATGACGGTGGGTGATGGGCAGAGGGGCCCAAGGCGGGAACTGGGAACCTGGGGGACGGGAAAGGCGACCCCTGACCCGCATCTCCCGACCCCAGGACGCCCCTTCCGCCCCAACGAACTCCTGGACAAAGCGGCGAGCAACGTAATCGCCTCCCTCACCTGCGGGCACCGCTTCGAGTATGACGACCCTCGCTTCCTCAGGCTGCTGGACCTAGCGCAGGAGGGATTGAAGGAGGGGTCGGGCTTCCTGCCCCAGGTGCAGAGCCAGGGACTGCGGGGACTCTGCAGGGCAAGCTTCTCAGAGGTGCCAGTGCTGCAGCCGGGCCTCTGAGGAGCAGGATTTGCATAGAGGGGTTTGGGATAGGATATTCAAGGAGAACCCACTGCAAGAGGAAGGGCCTGGAGGAGGAGGAGAAACCTCAGACACCGTCGTGGGAGAGGTGTGCCCAGGTCAGGGGGCACCAAGAGAGGCCGTGAACCCTGTGCCTCCTGTTTACATTGGAGAATTTGATTTTAGGTTTCTCCTCTGCCAGAGCAGAGCAAAGAGAGAGGGTGGAAGCTGGCACTTGGGGAGGGACTTGGGAGGTCAGTGGTGGGGACAGGCAGGCCCTGGGTCTTCCCTGGAGAGGGCTGGGGTCTGAGACTGGTCCAGGTGAAGGCAGAGTGTAGGAGGAATCCAGACCCTGTTCTGTGTCTGGTGCAGGTGCTGAATGCCATCCCTGTCCTCCTGCGCATCCCATGGCTGGCTGGCAAGGTGTTACGCTCCCAAAAGGCTTTCCTGGCCCACCTGGATGAGCTGCTGAACGAGCACAGGATGACCTGGGACCCAGCCCAGCCACCCCGAGACATGACTGATGCCTTCCTGGCAGAGATGGAGAAGGTGGGAGCGGCTGCCAGGGTGGGGAGCAGGGGCGGTGGGTTGAGGGTCCCAGGAGGAATGAGGAGTGGCCAGGCAAAAGCTGGGGCTGGTGCATCACCTGGTGAGCAGCACCTGGGCTGACAGGTGCAAAATAGGAGGTCATTTGGGGACTTTCCCTTTCTGTCCCCTGAGTACCCTCTCGGCCCTGCTCAGGCCAAGGAGAACCCCGAGAGCAGCTTCAATGACACGAACCTGCGTATGGTGGTGGCTGACCTGTTCTTGGCCGGGATGGTGACCACCTCAATCACGCTGGCCTGGGGCCTTCTGCTCATGATCCTTCACCCAGATGTGCAGCGTGAGCCCAGCTGGGACCCAGTGCAGGGAGCGAGGGAGGAAGGGTACAGGCGAGTACCCTGAGCTTAGCTGGGACACCAAGGGCTCCAAGCACAGGCTTGGCCAGGCTCCTGTAAGCCTGACCTCC
Source organism: Cebus imitator (assembly GCF_001604975.1). Taxonomy (NCBI): domain Eukaryota; kingdom Metazoa; phylum Chordata; class Mammalia; order Primates; family Cebidae; genus Cebus; species Cebus imitator. The sequence goes on from NW_016107750.1 coordinate 480,440, forward strand.
TCTAATACAGGAGGCAGGAAGGAGGGCGTCAGGGCCAGTCCCCTGGGTGCTGACCCATTGTGGGGACACATGTCTGTCCAGGCCGTGTCCAACAGGAGATTGACGACGTGATAGGGCAGGCGCGGCGACCAGAGATGGGCGACCAGGTTCGCATGCCCTACACCACTGCTGTGATTCACGAGGTGCAGCGCTTTGGGGACATCATCCCCATGAATATGCCCCACATGACATCCCGAGACATTGAAGTGCAGGGCTTCCTCATCCCTAAGGTAGGCCTGGGGTCCTCCTCACCCAGCTCAGCACCAGCCCCTGGTGGGTGCCCCAGCATGGCCACTGCCAGGTGGGCCCAGTCTGGGAACCCTGGTCTGCCAGTCCTTAATGCCACCACACTAACTGTCCAGCCTGTGTGTGGGGTACAGAGCAGAGTCAGGGCCGGCCTGTCCATCCAGAGCCCAGTCTAGTGGCGAATACAGACCAGGACCTGCCAGAATGTTGGGGGACCCAACGCTCCTAGGGAGAGGGGGCAGCGTGGGCGCCCCTAAGAGGTGTGACTGGGGCCTATTATAGGGTTGGAGAGGCTGCCCAGGAGCTTCTCAGGCGCAGGACTAGTAGAGTCCAGCTGTGTGCCAGGCAGTGTGTGTCCCCCATGTGTTTAGTGGCAGGGGTCCCAGCATCCTAGAGCCCAGTCCTTACTCTCACCCTGCCTCTCCTACTCAGGGGACAGCGATCTTCGCCAGCCTGTCATCAGTGCTGAAGGATGAGGCCATCTGGGAAAAGCCCTTCCGCTTCCACCCTGAACACTTCCTGGATGCCCAGGGCCGCTTTGTGAAGCCAGAGGCCTTCCTGCCTTTCTCAGCAGGTGCCTGTAGGGTGCCTGGCTCCCTGCCCTTCTGTGGAGTCTTGCAGAGGTATCGCCTGGGACCCATGCTCACTGAGGCCCCTCCCCTACCCACAGGCCGCCGTGCATGCCTCGGGGAGCCCCTGGCCCGCATGGAGCTCTTCCTCTTCTTCACCCACCTGCTGCAGCACTTCAGCTTCTCCGTGCCCACCGGACAGCCCCGGCCCAGTAGCTCGCCTGCTGGTGGCTTTCTGGTGTATCCTTCTCCCTACCAGCTTTGTGCTGTGCCCCGCTAGAGTTGGGCATCAAGCCCCTGACTTGCTCCTCTTGTATAATAAATTAGTCTAGAGGCTCCCACTTGGTTTCTGAATCCAGTTTGGGCTCTTGCCAAGGCCCTGGTTGTGTTGGGTCATATGTCACCTGCCTGATGTCAGCGCTTACCCCCACCTCATTTTTTTTTTTTTTTTTTTTGATACACTGTCTCTGTCATCCAGGCTGGCGTGTGGTGGTGCCATCTCAGCTCACTGCAGCCTCCACCTCCTGGGTTCAAGCGATTCTCGTGCCTCAGCTTCCCGAGTAGCTGGGATTACAGGCATTCACCACCGTACCTGGTTAATGTTTGTCCTTTTAGTAGACATAGGTTTCACCATGTTGGCCAGGCTGGTTTCAAACTCCTGACCTTAGGCGATCCACCAGCCCCAGCCTCTCAAGATTCTGGGATTATAGGCATGAGCTACCACGCCCAGCCTCACTTCATTGATTCTTACCTGGACATCTGACTTTACTTGACATACAGGCATAGTGATTCTCAGCAGGTGACAGCTTACCTCCATGTCACCCCCAGAAACCCATCACTGGCTGCCTGACTTGGTGACAAGGTCCATGCATAAGTCTTGGCTGGGTTAGATATGAATAGGCATGTGCCAGGAATCAGCCCCAGTCCCTGGCTAGGGTGGGAGACTGTGTTCGGGAACCCCAGACCACCCTCAGGTCCAGTGATTTGCTAGAAGGTCTCACAAACCTAAAAAAGTTGTTATCCTCCCTTTTATGGTTTATTACAGAGAAGGGTACAGATTGAAGTCAGTGAAGATGAAAGGCACAGGGGGCAGAATCCAGAATGACCAGGCAGAGGCTGCAGCTCTCATTCCTGGTGGAATCCTACAGGCAGCGCTTAATTCTCCCCCAACAATAAGTGACACTGCAGAGAGCGCTGCCAGCCATGGAAGCTCACGTGAGCCTTGGTGTCCAGAGTTCTTGTTGGGAGTTGGTCATCCTAGGCTTGAGCCCCCCAACATGGCTGACCTCAGTTACTCAGTCTCAAGCCCCTCCAGTCAGGTGGATACAGGCCTGAGGGTCCAACCCTCAGTCACACTGTTGGCATGAACTGTGTTGTATGGTCAAAGGCCCCAGCTATGTACAAAGACACTGTTTCAGACGGGACATTCCAAGGCCTTAGCATATCTCCCAGCAGCCTGTCAAGGGTCAGTGATTTGGTTTGGATTGTGTAAGAAATGACTTCCCCATTTTTTACTACACAGGCCACCCTCTTGGCTCTGACACCATAATGATCACATTAGTGTGAGCGTGTGTGTACGTGTGTGTATGTTTTTCTTTTTGTTTTGAGACAGGGTCTCCCTTTGTTGCCCAGGCTGGAGTGCAATGGTGCAATCGTGGCTCACTGCAACCTTCGCCTCCCGGGTTCAAGTGATTCTTCTGGCTCAGCCTCCCAAGTAAGTGGGACTACAGGCGCATGCCACCACACCTGGCTAATTTTTGTATTTTTAGTAGAGACGGAGTTTCACCATGCTGGCCAGGCTGGTCTCAAACTCTTGACCTCGTGATCCACCTGCATCAGCCTTCCAAAGTGATGGGATTACAGGTGTGAGCCACCATGCATCCGGCCTTTTCTTCTTCTTTCTCCTTTCTCCTCCTCCTCCTCCCTCCTCTTCCTCCTCCTCCCCCTCCCTCCTCTTCCTCCTCC
>NW_016107750.1:484199-486744 GCF_001604975.1 Cebus imitator
TTTTTTGAGACAGAGTTTTGCTCTGCCCAGACTGGAGTGCAGTGGTGCCATCTTGGCTCACTGCAACATCTGCCTCCTGGGTTCAAGTGATTCTCTTGCCTCAGCCTCCCAAGGAGCTGGGATTACAGGCACCAGCCACCATGCCCTGCTAATCTTTGTATTTTTAGTAGAGATGGGGTTTCACCATGTTGACCAGGCTGGTCTTGTACTCCTGACCTCAGGTGATCTGCCTGCGTCAGCCTCCCAGAATGCTGGGATTACAGACATGAGCTATGGTGCCCAGTCAAATTTCCTTCTTAATGTCTTCAGTGAACCACTGGTCATTCAGGAACATACTGTTTGATTTTCTCGTGTTTGTATTGTTTCTAGAATTACTCTTATTGTGGAATTCTACTTTTACTCTGTTGTTGTCAGAGAAGATGTTTGATACTATTTCAGCTTTTCTAATGTTTTAAGACTTCCTTAGTGACCTAACATATGGTCTGTCCTTGAGAATGATCCATGTGCTGAGGAGAAGAGTGTGTATTCTGCAGACTTTGGACAGAGTGTTCTGTAAATGCCTAGTAGATCCATTTATTCTATAGTGCAGATTAAATCTAATGTTTTCTTGTTGGGTTTCCATCTGGGAGGTCCATCCAGTGCTGGAAGTGGGCTGCTAAAGTCTCTAGGTGTTATCACATTAAGGTTTGTCTCTCTAGCTCTAATAACATTTGCTTTATGTGCTCCAGTGTGTGTGCATATGGACTTACAATTATTATATTCTGTTGCTGGATGGCCTTCTTTGTCTCCTCTTACACTTTTTGTCTTAAAATCTGTTTTGTCTCACTATTGCTACTCCTGCTCTTTTTTGGTTTCCATTGGCATGGAGTAGCTTTTTCTGTCCCTTTATTTTCAGTCTATGTGTATCTCTATAGGTGAAGTGTGTTTCTTGTAGGCAACAGATCACTGGGCCTTGCTTTTTCATCCGTTCAGCCATTCTATGTCTTCGTATTGGAGAGTTTAGTTCATTTACATTCAATGTTATTGCCAAGTAGGGACTTCCTGCTGCCATTGTGTTACTTGTTTTCTCACTGTTGTATGGTATTCTCTTTCTTTTTCTTTTTTTCCTTCTTGTCTTGCTTTTAGTGAAGGTGATTTTCTCTGCTGGCTGGTGGTATGATTTAATTTCTTGCTTCTATTTTTTTTGTATCCACTGTGTGTTTTTTCTTTTCTTTTTTTGAGACAGAGTCTCAAGTATTGTGTGTTTTTTGATTTGAGGTTACTGTGAGGCTTATAACTCATTATTATAAACTGATGTCATCTTAATACTGATTGAATAAATAAAACATAAAGCAAAAAGAAAACTAATGAAAACTCTACACTTTACCTTCATCTCAGCGCTTTTTAACTTTTTGTTGTTTCTGTTTATGTTTTTTTTATTATTTATTATTATTTTATTTTGAGATGGAATCTAGCTCTGTTGTCCAAGCTGGAGTGCAGTGACATGATCTCAGCTCACTGTAAACTCTACCTCCCAGGTTCAAAAAATTCTCCTGCCTCAGCTTCCTGAGTAGCAGGTGGCCACCACCTTGCCCAGCTAATTTTTTTTGTATTTTTGCTGAGACAGGGTTTCACCATGTTGGCCAGGCTGGTCTCAAACTCCTGACCTCAGGTGTTCTGCCTGCCTTGGCCTCCCAAAGAGCTGGGACTACAGGTGAGAGCTATGGTGTCCAGCCTCTGTATGTCTTATTGTACTGTCTATATCTTGAAAAGTGGTTGTAGTTATTTTTGATTGGTTTATCATTTACTTTAATTAAAAGTAACTTACCATAATTACAGTATTATAATACTGTTTTTCTGTGTGCTTACTATTACCAGTGAGTTTTGTACCTTTAGATGATTTCTTCTTGCTCATTAACATCTTTTATTTCAGATTGAAAAACTCCCTTTAGTATTTCTTGTAGGACAGGTCTGCTGTTGATGAAATCTCTCAGCTTTATTTGTCTGGGAAGGTCTTTATTTCTTCTTCCTGTCTGAAGGACATTTTTGCCAGATATGGTATTCTAGGGTAATGGGTTTTTTTCCTTCGGCACTTTAAATATGTCATGCCACTCTCTTCTGGCCTGTAAGGTTTCCACTGGAAAGTTGGCTCCCCCATGTATTGGAGCTTCCTTGTATGTTATTTGTTTTTTCTCTTGGTGCTTTCAGGATTCTTTCTTTATCCTTGACCTTTGCGAGTTTAATTATCAGACACCTTGAGGTAGTCTTCTTTGGGTTAAATATGCTTGGTGTTCTATAAACTTCTTGTAACTGAATGTTGATATCTTTCTCTAGGTTTGGGATGTTCTCTTACTATCCTTTTGAATAAGCTTTCTACCCCCACGTCTTTCTCTACCTCCTCTTTAAGGCCAATGACTCAAAGATTTGCTTTATGACTTAATAACTTTAATTATGATTTATTAAAATATTTGCTCATAAATATATATATTTTACATATATATGTGTGTGTATATGTATGTATGTATATATATATATATATATATAATTTTTTTTTTTTTTTTTTTTT
>NW_016107750.1:486824-488987 GCF_001604975.1 Cebus imitator
TTTTTTTGGAGACAGAGTCTCTCTCTGTCACTTAGGCTGGAGTGCAGTGGCATGATCTCGGCTCACTGCAGCCTCTGCTTCCCAAGTTCAAGCAATTCTCCTTCCTCAGCTTCCCAAGTAGCTGGGACTACAGGCACCCCCTACCACACATAGCTAACTTTTTGTATTTTTAGTAGAGACAGGGTTTCATCATGTTGGCAGGGTGATCTTGAACTCCTGACCTCAGGTGATCCACTCACCTCAACCTCCCAAAATGCTGGGATCACAGGCATGAGCCACGGTGCCCAGCCAATGCTGTGGTTTTTGAAACCTCGTAGAGGTACCGCCGTGGTTGTCTTGGATAGGATCTGGAAGAATTCTCTGGATTATCAGGCAGAGAGACTCTGGTTCTCTTCCTTTACTTTTCCCCAAACAAATGGAGTCTCTCTCTCTCTGTGCTGTCACCTGGAGCTGGGGGTGCAGTGATACAGGAACCTCTGTGGCTGCCGCCACTGGGACTGCACTGGTCACACCTGAGGCCGGCACAGCACTGGGTCTCACCCAAGATCTGCTGGAACCGCTGCCTGGCTACCACCAGTGTTCACTCAAGGCCCTAGGCTCTGCGATCACCAGGTAGTGAAGCCATCGGGATTGTGTCCTTTCCCCAGGCCCTAGGTGGGCCACAGGTGCTGTCTGGGAGCAGGGATTATTGTCAACAACCTTAGCAATTTTCTTCTTGTTCTATTCCACTGTGGCTAAGCTGGCACTCACACTGCAATGCAAAGTCCTTCTGCTGTTGCCTCCACTTTCCACAGACGGGGTCCTCTCCAATGGCCACCACCCCCGCCAGCCCATGCTGTGGGGTTCTGGCAGCCCCCACTGGTGTCCACTAAGACCCAGCGACTCTTCAGTCAGCTTGTGGTCAATGCTGCCAGGCCTGAGACCCAGCCTGCAGGGCAGCAGCCTTCCCTCTGTCCTGAGGCAGGTCCAGAAACACTGTCCAAGAGCCTAGACCTGGACTCGGGGACCCCAAGAGCCTCGTTGGTGCTCTGCCCCACTGTGGCCAAGCTGGTAGCTAGGGTGCAAGACCAAGTCCCCTTTTCTCTTCCCTCTCCTCCCTCTCTCACCATCGCCGCCAGAGCTGGGAGTGTGCTGGGTCACTCCTGAAGTCAGCACATCTCAGAGCCCAAGGCCCATGATGTACTACCTGGGTATCCCTGCCAGTTATTCAGGGCCCATGGGTGATGAATCCTGCCAGGGCTGGGTCCTTTTTTTCAAGACAGCGTGTTCCCTTCTGCCCCAAAGTGTGTCTAGAATGCCAGTGAGCCAGGGCCTGGGCTGGAGGCCTCACTCCTCTGCCCAGTGTCCTCTCCTCCTGTGGTTGAGCTGGTGTCCAAGATGCAACACCAAGTCCTCATTACTCCTCACTCTCCTCTCCTTGAGCAGAAGAGAGGAATTACTTTCATTGTTTGGCCAGCTGTGCAGTCTGGGGCTGGGGGAGGGTGGCAAGCACTCCCTAGGCCTCCCTGGCTCTTAGCTCCCTGGGTCATGGGGCACCCCAGTCCCCAGCTCGAGCCGAGCCCAGGACTAGGAGTTGCAGAGGAACTGCAGTCCTTGGGTCCTAGACCCTCTTGTAAGTTTCCCTAGGATCCCTAAGTACTGTGGCCCATGGTGGGGAGGCTTGCCCAGAAACTCAAGTTCTGGCCACTGGAATGGGCGACTCCCCTCTGGCTAGGGCTGGCCCAGGTGCTGCCTTCCAGTTTGGGCACTGACTGAGCAAAGCACAGCTTTGGCTTTGCTCTCTGCAGTGACAGGGCAGCACTGAGTTCAGTGTCAGGCCTCCCAGTCATTGCTCTCTCCCTCCCGCAAGAGCACAGAGACTTGGTGCTGCATGGTGTCTGCCAGGGGGTGAAAGAGGTGGCACCAGTGAACCAGGACTGTCTCTCCCACCCGCATCCATGCCTCTTTCTGTGATACGAAGGCAAAACCAGGTACTGTGATGGCTCACCTGATTTTTGGTACTTGTAATGGTGCTTTTCTGTGTGCAGATAATTGTTAAAATTTGGTGTTCCCGTAGGGGTGAGGGGTAGGATGAATGCTTTGCCACCCCTCTTTTCTCTTTTTTCTTCTTTCTTTCTTCCTTTTTTTTTTTTTTTTTTTTTGAGACGGAGTTTCGCTCTTGTT
>NW_016107750.1:490147-491154 GCF_001604975.1 Cebus imitator
CCATGTTGACCAGGATGGTCTCGATCTCTTGACCTCATGATCCACCCACCTCGGCCTCCCAAAGTGCTGGGATTACAGGCTTGAGCCACCGTGCCTGGCTCTTTCTTCCTTTTTTTTCTTTTTTCTTTTTTTTGGATACAGGAGCTCCTGTGGCCCAGGCTGGAGCACAGTGCTGCAATCATGGCTCAACTGCAGCCTCAACTGCCTGGGTTGAAGTGATTTCCCCCACCTCAGCCTCCTAAGTAGCTTGGACCATAGACCTGCGTCACTTCATCCAGCTAACTTTTAAATTACCTGTAGAGACAGGATCTCGCCATGTTGCCCAGGCTGGTCTCAAACTCTTGAGCTCAAGTGATCCTCTTGCCTCAGCCTCCTAAAGTGCTGGGATTACAGGTGTGAGCCACCATGCCCAGCGTATCCTTTATTTTCAATGTAGCTAATGGCACGCAACAATAACCAAGGGATTGTATATTTAGCTTGTTTCTTGTTTTACATTTTCTTACACATCTGCTGTGCCAACTCTGTTGGGTCTTGGTTCCATCATTTCTAAATTCCATAGGTAACTTTTACCTCTTGTAATCGATCACATTGCAGCTAGTGATGTAGTAACTGTGTAGAAATAAAGCTTCATCAGCCCTTTTACCTTCCTTTCTCCAAGTTAAGCTTGCACTAAGTTTCAGAGAGGGTAATTCTAGCGAATCACATTTCTGAAGCCAACTGTTTCTGGAGTCCCCAAGACACCCCCTCAGTTCAATGATTTGCTATAAGGACTCACAGAATTCTGAAATGCTGTTATACTCACTGTCATGGTTTATTACACTGAAAAGATCCAGATGAAAGTCAGCAGAGGTCAGTGGTACCCAGGACAGAGCCCAGGAGAGACACAGCACAGAAATCCCACTGTTGGCCGGGCGCAGTCTCTCACACCTGTAATCCCAGCAGTTTGGCAAGCTGAGGCTGGTGGATCACCTGAGATCAGGAGTTCGAGACCAGCCTGGCCAAGATGG
>NW_016107750.1:495496-496589 GCF_001604975.1 Cebus imitator
GTGGCAAACACCTGTAATCCCAGCTACTTGGGAGACTGAGGCAAGAGAATCACTTGAATCCAGGAGGCAGAGTTTGCACTGAGCCAAGATCACGCCGCTGTACTCTATCCTGGGCAAAAGAGCAAGAATGTCTAAAAGAAAAAAAAAAAATCCCCCTGTTGTCTTCCAGTGCAATCACATGGACAGTGCTGGATTCTCCCAGGCACAATGTGTGATACATGTACAGGACACTGCCTGTCGGGGACCTCCACCAAGCCCTCATGTCCAGAGGTTTTGCAAGGTTGGTCTTGTATGTATTGAGGACTTGGGTGGCTGACATTAGGTACCAAGTCCCCTGCCCCCTCTGGAGGTCAAACTGATAACAACCGGATGCAAGGTCCTACCATATATCACATTGTCAGCAGACTGTCCGGCATGGCTGAGGCTCCAGGAATTCAAAGACACTGTTTCCAAACAGAATATTACTAAAGCACACAGCTCATCTTCCAGGAACTGGTTGAGGTCTTGTTTTTCTTCTAAAAGATACAGAGACCCTGCCTTCCCCAAGCTAATGAGTCTACCCTTTACTGCACAGTGGTTCCCTCAGTCTGGAGGCCCACATTTCAGGCCCACCTCAGGCCAGAATACCAGGGGCAGCAGTCCCACCAGCACCATCACAACAGTGACCTCCCTTTGTATACGACACCCCAAAATAAAAGACGAATCATGGAGAGTCAGGGAGCTTTGTGCCAGGGTCACTTCCCAGGGTTCATTCGGCAGTGCCAGAACATTCCCTGGGTAGGACCCATGGAAGCCCAGGACTGAGCCACCACCCTCGGCCTCCATCACCTCACCACAGGACTGCCTAGGCAACAAGAGCAAAACTTTACCTGAAAGGAACAAAAATTAGCTGGGCTCAGTGGTGCCTGTAATCTCAGCTACATGGGGAGCTGAGGTAGGAGGTCCACTTGAGGTCAAGACTGCAGTGAGCCGTGATCCTGCCACTGTACTCCAGCCTGAGCAACAGAGGGAGACCCTGCCAAAAAAGAAAGAAAGAAAGAAAGAATATATATGCTGACAGACACAGACAACTGTTATACTAGAAGCTAAACAC
>NW_016107750.1:496884-511839 GCF_001604975.1 Cebus imitator
CTTGTTGCCCAGACTGGAGTGCAATGGCCCGATCTTGGCTCACCGCAACCTCTGCCTCCTGGGTTCAAGTGATTCTTCTGCCTCTGCCTCCCAAGTAGGTGGGACTACAGGTGCGTGCCACCACGACCGGGTAATTTTTTGTGTATGTTACCACCAGATTTCTATTGAGAGACATGGAGGCCAGAAAGCAGTGGAGGACAGCGGCCCTCAGGAAGCCACTGGAGGATGTTGTCAGAGGCTGGGGCAAGGGCCTTCAGGATACCAACTGGGAATTCTGGGAACAGCCCTGTTGCAAGCAAGAGGTCGTGGCCAGGCTGGAGTCCAGGAATGTGGGCTGGGCTGGGAGCCAGGTGACAGCCTTGAGCTTTACTGGGAGCAGCCTCTGGACAGGAGAGGTCAGGCATGGCTGAGAAGCAGGCTACTTGGTGCTGAGGGGGTGTGTGTGTATGTGGTGTGAGAGAATGCATGTGCTCTGAGTGTGAGTCTGTGCATGTGAGCATTGTCTGTGTGTGGGTGGTTTTGTGGGTATGTGAATATGTCCCTGCACATGTGAACAAGGGGACAAGAGTCTGGGAGTGTAGAAGAGGTGTGTGCAGCATCAGGCGTGTGCATAGCGTCTATGCATGTCAAGAGTGCAGGGTGAAGTGAAGAGACCAGGCCCGTGCGCCTCTGATCATCATGAACTCCCAAGGCCCCAGGTGAGTGCCAGTGACAGACAAGGGTGGTGAAGGCCACTCTGGAACGGGCAGGTGGGGTGAGGAAAGGGCAAGATTATGTTCTGGAGGAGGGGTTGTGACCACAAAAGGGCACGTGAGCCTAGCAGGGAGGCGGATGGCAGGATCCACTGAGACCCTGGTTATCCCAGAAGCCTGTGAGGGCTTGGAGAGTTGGGAAAGGGAGTGACTTCTCCTCTACCACCCTACCCTGGGTAAACAGCTGGGACAAGGACCTTTGGTGCGGCCCCTACCTGCCCTGGCCTGACCCTGAACCCACTGGCAGCACAGTCAACACAGTAGATTGGCTCACAGCAGAGGGCAAAGGCCATCATCAGCTCCCTTTATAAGGGAACAGTCACACACTCGGTGTGCTGAGAGTGTCCTGTCTGGTCCTCTGTGCCTGGTGGGGTGGGGGTGCCAAGTGTGTCCAGAGAGCTCAGTGGGCAGCAAGGCAGCCATGGGGCTGGATGCACTGGTGCCCCTGGCCCTGACAGTGGCCATCTTCCTGCTCCTGGTGGACCTGATGCACCGTCGCCAACGCTGGGCTGCACGCTACCCGCCTGGCCCTATGCCACTGCCCGGGCTGGGCAACCTGCTGCATGTGGACTTCCAGAACACACCAAACAGCTTCAACCAGGTGAGGGAGGAGGTCCTGGAGGGCGGCAGAGGTCCTGAGCACCCCCTACCAGCAGCAAACACGGGTGGTGGGTGAAACTGCAGGCTGGACCAGAAGCCAGGCTGCGAAGGGGAAGTAGGTTTGGGGGACTTCCTGGGGGAGGGTATTTGTACACAGCCTGAAGGATTAGAGTTTCCAAATGCCAAGGAAGAGCAGGGCAAGGGCCTGCAGGTGGGGCTGGACTTTGCAGTGGTTGTACAAGCCCGCTGAGAAACATAGACTCGAGCACAAAGTCCCCTCTGCTGACACTGGAAGGAAAGGCCTTGGGAGTAGGAGAGGAGTCAGGGTCCTGAGTGCCGTTTAAATCAGGATTCAAGGATGAAGGGGGTGCAGTGACCCGGTACGAGCCTTTTGCACTCTGCATTCCCTGGCCTCACTGCTCACCGGCATGGACCATCATCTGTGAAATGGGATGCTAACTGGGGCCTATCTGTAATTTCGGTGACTCTTGCAAGGTCATACTCAGGTGATATCTAAACTGAGTTCCTCTGTTATAGAAGTTGTGACCCCCCCATCTCTGCCCTAGGATCAGGAGACTGGGTCTCCTTCTTCCACCTGCTCACTCCTGGTAGCCCCAAGCTTGGCCCAAGGTTCACTTGGGACTAGGACCTGCAGTCTGGGGAGACCCTGGCTTCACGAAGGCCCTGACCCTCCCTTTGCAGCTGCGGCGCCGCTTTGGGGACGTGTTCAGCCTGCAGCTGGCCTGGACACCGGTGGTCGTACTCAACGGGCTGGAGGCCGTGCGTGAGGCGCTGGTGACCCGCGGCGAGGACACCGCCGATCGGCCGCCTGTGCCCATCTACCAGGTCCTGGGCTACGGGCCGCGCTCCCAAGGCAAGTGGCGGTGGGGACGCAGACTGCGTTTCCACGGGACTTGGGTGGGTGGTAACTGTAGGCCGAGCTGGGCCGAGAGGGCTCGGGGTTGTGGATGTGAAACACAGAAAGGCCAGCGAGTGGGCTGGGGACAGCGGGGACACCACCTGATCTGGGGAGGTGCGAGCGTGTGGGCGGGGCCACTGCCAGAACCGCCTGGAGCCAGGTGGGCGGGGCTGGCGCCTTTCCCAGCTGAAGTGGGTGTCTGGGGGGCCGATGTACTGCGGGCTCAGTGCGGGTGGGGCCAGGCCGGCGGGATCTTCCCTGAGTGGAAAGGCGGTCAGGGTAGGCAGAGCCAAGTAGGGAGTCAAGCCCTGCCCCATGCAGGGGAGTGCAGGCAAGCAAGGTGGGTAAGCAGAGCAGATCCTGTGCCCAGCTGGACGGGGCAAGGCAGTGCGGGAGACTAAACGGAGTGCAAGGTTGGAGTAGGCGGTGCAGGGCAGGGCCAAGGCCTTCACGCCCACGCTCACATGTCCCTCTGGTCCCCAGGGGTGTTCCTGGCACGCTACGGCCCCGCCTGGCGCGAGCAGAGGCGCTTCTCCGTGTCCACCTTACGCAACTTGGGCCTGGGCAAGAAGTCTCTGGAGCAGTGGGTGACCGAGGAGGCCGCCTGCCTCTGTGCTGCCTTCGCAGACCACTCCGGTGGGTGATGGGCAGAGGGACGCAAGGCAGGAACTGGGAAGGTGGGGAACGGGAAAAGTGAGCCCTGCTCCACATCTCCTGCCCCCAGGACGCCCCTTTCCACCCCGCGGCCTCCTGGACAAAGCGGTGAGCAACGTGATCGCCTCCCTCACCTGCAGGCGCCGCTTTGAGTATGACGACCCTCGCCTCCTCAGGCTGCTGGACCTAACAATGGAGGGACTGGCGGAGGAGTCCGGCTTCCTACGTGAGGTGCGGAGCCAGGGACCGTGGGGGCGTCTGCAGGGTGAGCTCCTGAGAGATTCCCGGGCTGCAGTGGGCTTCCAAGGAGCAGGGTTTGCATAGAGGGGCTTGGGAAAGGACAATCCAAGAAAACCCACTGCAAGAGGAAGGACCTGGAGGAGGGGCGGAAATCTCAGACACGGTCGTGGGAGAGGTGGGCGCGGGTCAGGGGTTCCAGATTGGGGGGCACCAAGAGAGGCCAAGGACCCTGTGCCTCCTGTCCACATTAGAGAATTTGATTTTAGGTTTCTCCTCTACCAGCCCAAGGTAAGGAGAGAGCATGGAGGCTGGTACTTGGGAGGTCAGTGGTGGGGACAGGCAGGCGCTGGGTCTTCCCTGGAGAGGGCTGGGGCCTGAGACTGGTCCAGGTGAAGGCAGAGTGTAGGAGGAATCCAGACCCTGTTCTGTGTCTGGTGCAGGTGCTGAATGCCATCCCTGTCCTCCTGCGCATCCCCGGGCTGGCTGGCAAGGCGTTACGCTCCCAAAAGGCTTTCCTGGCCCAGCTGGATGAGCTGCTGAACGAGCACAGGATGACCTGGGACCCAGCCCAGCCACCCCAAGACCTGACTGAAACCTTCCTGGCAGAGATGGAGAAGGTGGGAGCGGCTGCCAGGGTGGGGTGCAGGGGTGGTGGGTTGAGGGTCCAGAGAGCAATGAGGAGTGGCCAGGCAAAAGCTGGGGCTGGTGCATCACCCAGTGAGCAGCACCTGGGTTGACCTGTCTCCTGAGTACCCTCTTGGCCCTGCTCAGGCCAAGGGGAACCCCGAGAGCAGCTTCAATGATGAAAACCTGCGCCTAGTGGTAGCTGATCTGTTCTCTGCTGGGATGGTGACCACCTCGATCACGCTGGCCTGGGGCCTTCTGCTCATGATCCTTCACCCAGATGTGCAGCGTGAGCCCAGCTGGGACCCAGTGCAGGGAGCGAGGGAGGAAGGGTACAGGCGAGTACCCTGAGCTTAGCTGGGACACCAAGGGCTCCAAGCACAGGCTTGGCCAGGCTCCTGTAAGCCTGACCTCCTCTAATACAGGAGGCAGGAAGGAGGGCGTCAGGGCCAGTCCCCTGGGTGCTGACCCATTGTGGGGACACATGTCTGTCCAGGCCGTGTCCAACAGGAGATTGACGACGTGATAGGGCAGGCGCGGCGACCAGAGATGGGCGACCAGGTTCGCATGCCCTACACCACTGCTGTGATTCACGAGGTGCAGCGCTTTGGGGACATCATCCCCATGAATATGCCCCACATGACATCCCGAGACATTGAAGTGCAGGGCTTCCTCATCCCTAAGGTAGGCCTGGGGTCCTCCTCACCCAGCTCAGCACCAGCCCCTGGTGGGTGCCCCAGCATGGCCACTGCCAGGTGGGCCCAGTCTGGGAACCCTGGTCTGCCAGTCCTTAATGCCACCACACTAACTGTCCAGCCTGTGTGTGGGGTACAGAGCAGAGTCAGGGCCGGCCTGTCCATCCAGAGCCCAGTCTAGTGGCGAATACAGACCAGGACCTGCCAGAATGTTGGGGGACCCAACGCTCCTAGGGAGAGGGGGCAGCGTGGGCGCCCCTAAGAGGTGTGACTGGGGCCTATTATAGGGTTGGAGAGGCTGCCCAGGAGCTTCTCAGGCGCAGGACTAGTAGAGTCCAGCTGTGTGCCAGGCAGTGTGTGTCCCCCATGTGTTTAGTGGCAGGGGTCCCAGCATCCTAGAGCCCAGTCCTTACTCTCACCCTGCCTCTCCTACTCAGGGGACAGCGATCTTCGCCAGCCTGTCATCAGTGCTGAAGGATGAGGCCATCTGGGAAAAGCCCTTCCGCTTCCACCCTGAACACTTCCTGGATGCCCAGGGCCACTTTGTGAAGCCAGAGGCCTTCCTGCCTTTCTCAGCAGGTGCCTATGGGGTGCCCGGCTCCCTGCCCTTCTGTGGAGTCTTGCAGGGGTATCGCCCAGGACCCATGCTCACTGAGGCCCCTCCCCTACCCACAGGCCGCCGCGCATGCCTCGGGGAGCCCCTGGCCCGCATGGAGCTCTTCCTCTTCTTCACCTGCCTGCTGCAGCACTTCAGCTTCTCTGTGCCCGCCGGACAGCCCCGGCCCAGCACTCATGGTGTCTTTGCTTTCCTGGTGACCCCTTCCCCTTATGAGCTTTGTGCTGTGCCCCGCTAGAATAGGGTAGCTAGTCCTCAGCCTGCTCCCTAGCCAGGGGCCCTGATGTGCAATAAAGCAATGTAGTAGTTCCAACCTGGGTCCCCTGCCAGGCTTTGTGATGGGCCTCACAGCCTCTCAAGAGCAGCCCCACCCCTGCCTCCTTCCTGCTTTCCCCAGCGCCTGGCCTGGCCGGGCCGTGTTTGAGACAGGGCTGTGTAGAGATTCAGCATGTGTCAGCTGGCCTTGCCCCTATCCCATGTCCCCCACTGACCCATCTCTGACTGCCCAGATTGGTGACACAAACTGTACATTGTCCCAGCATCTAGGGAAGGGGCCAGAATGGGCTGACTAGAGGTGTCGGTCAGCCCTGGGTGTGGTGGAGAGGGCAGTACTCAGCCTGGAGGCCCACAGTTCGGGCCCGACTCAGTCTACCCTACATCGGGGCAGCAGTCCCACCAGCGCCATCACAACAGTGACCTCCCTTCGTATACGACGCCACAAAATAAAAGACGAATCATGGAGAGTCAGGGAGCTCTGTGCCGGGGTTACTTCCCAGGGTTCAGTCGGCAGCTGCCAGAACATTCCTGGGAAGGACCCATGGAAGCCCAAGACTGAGCCATCACCCTCAGCCTCCGTCACCTCACCACAGGACTGGCCACCTCTCCAGGTCCTCAAGGATGCTGCTGTCGAGACGCCTGAACAGTGACAAATTTCCACTCAGGACCAGGCTGGAGCTTGAGGAGGACGCTTGTCTGGGCTCCGACCTTAGGGCCATCCTCCCGGTGGCTGGGTCAGGCAGGGCCATACATGAGCCCTGTGGGCAACAGGCCTGTCCTAGGAACAGGGGGCAACCTTGGACCCATGAGGCACTGGGGTGAACAGAGGAGGTGGTCGCGTGGGTGGCTGAGAGTTAGAGACTCTGACCCTAGTCCTGGCTCTGCCACTACCCAGTGTGACCCTGGGCCTGCCCCCCCCTACCCTGGGCTTCTGTTTCCTTCTGCCAGTGAGAAGGCTGCTTCAGGTGCCCTGAGTCCTGTCTTTCTGCTGTGCCTTCTGGGGCTTTGGCCCTTGTTGATTTGGAGCCGAAGCCCCCACAGAAGGTAGGAACCACTCTCCCCATCTGTCCTCAGCACAACTGGCTGGGCTGGGCACACCTTTTTAGGGAACAGCCCGGAGCAGAGAACCAGACACTCTGAGAAGCCACCCGAGGCCTCCTTTGCCAAAGGACCATAGACGGTGGTTCCTGCCAGCATTTCTGTAAATGCCCTCAAGCCAGGGTGCGGCCCAGCTGTCGGCACAAGAGGGACATTGGTCTGTCCCCTGGCACTGAGTCAGAAGGCTGGCCAGGGCCCCCTTGGGCCACTCCAGGGACAGTCCGCTGTGGTGGCAGGGCTTGGTGGCAGGAGGTGCTGTTCCTGCAGCTGTGGGACACAGAATGTGGATGAGGCCAGACTGGGTCTGTCTGAAGATGGAGGCCCTGAAAGGTGGCAGCTGAGCCTGCAGCAGCAGCAGCAGCTCTTGGATTTTCTGGAAACTTTTTCTTTGCAGTTGAGTCTTGGGGCTGTCGGAGGCCGAGAACCAGCTCTGTCACAAGCATGGGACCCAGTCCCAGGGCCTTTACTCATTACTGTCCTCTTCAGAGGCCTCTACAAAGTAGAAACCAGCAGCCTTCTAAGTCCCCTGCTGGGAGCAACCCTCCCTCTGAGAGCCCCAGGAGGTCCAGGCAGCTGTGGTGAAAGGACAGGATGCAGCTGGCTCAGGGGAGTGGCCTGGAGTTCCTGCCAACCCAGGGAGGCTCCTGGGAAGGTCAAGACACCTGACTCCTAGGCTGCTTCCCTCCCCTCCCCAGGTCAGGAAGGTGGGAAAGGGCTGGGGGCTCCGTGACCCTAGCAGTCACTGAGATTAGTACATTGGGCCCACGGTCTTACCAGCTGGAGACGCAGCAACTTCCTTTGGAACCTGTTTATTTTCCTGGCAGGAAGAAGAGGGACCTAGCAATGAGATCAGACAGGTTCTGTGCTGCACAGACAGGGAAACAGGCTCTGTCCACATGAAGTCAGGGGAGGCCAGGATGAGACCCAGTCTGTTCACACATGGCTGTTGTGTCTCAGCTCTGCACAGATGTCCTCGCTCACCTAAAATGGCAGCTTGGCCTGCTCGTCTTGGGGTTGAGCCAGCCTCCAGCAGTGCCTCTCTGCCTGCTCAGTTGGACTCATGCTGGAGATGTTCCAGCTGAAGCCTCAGGCTGTCCTTACCTCCCAGCCTGGGGTCCCTGCCACCTCTTGCTCAGCAGGAATGGGGCTAGATGCTTCCTCCCATGGGGACTTCACCTGCTCTCTCTCCTGAGACAAGATGGCAGCCTCCTCCTTGGGGAGCAACATCATTCAGTCCTCCAGGCCCCCTGGGGGTCATGAGCTGCAAGAGAAATAAGAGGGTGGACTATGGGCAGATAGGCCTCAGAAGCCAAGTACAGTGGTTCACACCTGTAATCCCAGCACTGTGGGAGGCTCAGGTGGGTGGATCACCTGAGGTCAGGAGTTTGAGACCACCCTGACCAACATGGAGAAACCCCACCTCTACTAAAAATACAAAAAACTTAGCCAGGCGTGGTGGCGCGTACCTGCAATCCCAGCTGCTTGGGAGGGCTGGACAGGAGAACTGCTTGAACCCAGGTGGCGGAGGTTGCAGTTTGACGAGATCACACCATTGCACTCCAGCCTGGGCAACAAGAGCAAAACTCCATCTCAAAAAAAACACCGTCAGAACATCTCATCCTCCTCATGTTCTCACACTAGGGTGCCACAGTTCTGGGAAGTTCTACCTTTTCAGCTGAGCTGTGGTAACCTTGTGAATTTCCTGGAGGGGGCCCGCCACTACCCCAGGACTCCTCGCCCTGTGTGTAACTGAGCTCTGACAGGAGAGAGCCCCAGCCCAGGGCCTTCCAGGGGAAGCCTTACCTCAGAGGCTGGCTTCTTCCCCCTCCTGTGTCTCTGCAGAGAGAAGTGCGAGGGGTGACACACAGTTACGAGTGCTGAGCAGTCCTTCCCCAACTGGCCCACCCTCTCCAGGTGCAGTCCCCCTTACCGTGTCTGCCAAGGGTACCCAGCACAGCCACCCCACTCCAGGGGAAGAGAAGTGCCTAGCCCTTACCCACCTCAGTGGGCACCATGTAGCATTTATTCATTAGCCCCCACACTGACCTTACAGTCTCCCCTGTGGGCTGCGTGACACAGAGAGAGAAAGGCTGAGGTGAGATCTACTGTCAAAACCTAAACTTAAAAAATCTGTAATTGGGCCAAGCATGGTAGTTCACTCCTATAATCCCAGCACTTTGGGAGGCCGAGGCTGGTGGACCACCCGAGGTCAAGAGTTCGAGACCAGTCTGGCCAACATGGAGAAACCCCGTCTCTATTAAAAATATAAAAATTAGCTGGGTGTGGTGGCAGACACCTGTAATCCCAGGTACTTGGGAGGCTGAGGCTGGAGAATCACTTGAACCTGGGAGGCGGAGGTTGCAGTGAACCAAGATTGCACCACTGCACTCCAGCCTGGGCATTAAGAGTGAAACACTCTCAAAAAATAAAAAAAAATCTATAATTGGTATCTTTAGAAAGATAAAACTTTATATTCATGAAATAGGAACAGGAGGTTCTAAAATAAAATGTTCACACCCTCACCACCACTAATTATTGATAAAAATATAGTCTCGGTACAGTAACTCATGCCTGTAATCCCAGCATTTTGGGAGGCTAAGGCAGGAGGGTTGCTTGAGTCTAGGAATTCAAGACCAGCCTGAGCAACATAAGAAGACCCTGTCTCGGCCGGGCGCGGTGGCTCAAGCCTGTAATCCCAGCACTTTGGGAGGCCGAGGCAGGTGGATCACGAGGTCAAGAGATCGAGACCATCCTGGTCAACATGGTGAAACCCCGTCTCTACTAAAAATACAAAAAATTAGCTGGGCATGGTGGCACGTGCCTGTAATCCCAGCTACTCAGGAGGCTGAGGCAGGAGAATTGCCTGAACCCAGGAGGCGGAGGTTGCGGTGAGCCGAGATCGCGCCATTGCACTCCAGCCTGGGTAACAACATGAGTGAAACTCCGTCTCAAAAAAAAAAAAAAAAAAAAAAAAAAAGAAGACCCTGTCTCTACAAAAAATTAAAATACTAGCCAGGTGTGGTGGTACACGCCTGTAGTTCCAGCTGCTTGGGAGGCTGAGGTGGGAGGATCACTTGAGTCTGGGGGTATGAGGCTGCAGTGAGCTATGATTGTGCCACTGTACTCTAGCCTGGGCAACAGAGACTCTGCCTTAAAAATAGAAAATAAAAGTCGGGCGCGGTGGCTCACGCCTGTAATCCTAGCACTTTGGGAGGCTGAGGTGCGTGGATTGCCTGAGCTCACTAGTTCGAGACCAGCCTGGGCAACATGGTGAAACCCCATCTTTAAAAAAAGAAAAAAAAAAAAAAAGAAAAGAAAGTAATAGGAATGAAAATCCAAACACACACACACACACACACACACACATATATATATTTTTTTAGAGAGAAGAGATCAGGAGCTCCAACAGCTAAATTGTTGTTTGGATGTTTCTGAAAGAGGCAGCAGAGAAAACAGACTAGGGGACAGGGAGAGATTCAAATAAGTTTCTTTTTTGTCAAGACAATTTCTCAGAGAAAGAAACACCAAGTGTTCACGACAATGGATGAAGGGGATCCAGCTCAGATTTTGTTGTCAATAAATTGCAGAACATGGAGGACAAAGAGTAGAACCTAAACTTCCAGAGTTATCAACAAAAAGTCTGAGCTTTAGGAATTCAATGTTCATTGAACTTTCCAACACCAACCTTTGAAGCTATAAGATAATGAGGATCTTCAAAATCTGAGAAAATATTTCCAATCTAGAATTCTATACCTAGCCAAATGCTATGCAAGTATGAATTAAGACCTTTTCGGATACAAAAGTGTCTCAAGACTACCCCTCAGGAAGCAACTGGAGGCTGTACTCCACTAAAATTAAGAGGAAATAAAAGATAACATAGGACCCAGCATAACAAGCAGGGAAGCGCCCCCAGCATAAGAGTGAATGGAGAGCTCAGGAGGACAGCTGGGCAGCAGACCTCAAGGGCACCCTGTCTACTTAGAATCAGGAGATGAGATGGAGGGCTCTCTGAGATATGTCTCCATGAAAATGATCATATGGATAAATGGCCTGATCTGTCTAAACGTATTCAAAGATATTTCTATTTCTGGCAGAAAACTTGGATGAATTAATTATATAATAGATGCAGTGAAAACGAAAGAAATTAAAAAGAAGAAAAACCAAAATCATGATTCAAATGGGACTACTGCTTACATTTTTTGTTTGTTTTGAGACAGGGTCTTGCTCTGTTGCCCAGACTGGAGTGCGGTGGCATGATCACGGTTCACTGTGGCCTCCACATCCTGTGCTCAAGTAAGTGACCCTTCCACCTCAGCCTCTAGTAGCTGAGATTACAGGGCATCCAGCTAATTACCACACCCAGCATTTTTTTTTTTTTTTTTTTTAAAGCGACACGGTCTCCCAATGTTGTCCAGACAGGTCTCGAACTCCTGGGCTCAAACAATCCTCCCCTGTTGATCTCTCAAGAAGCTGGGATTATAAGCATAAACCACTGTACCTGACCTAATTTTTTTCTGTTTTTGTTTTGTTTTGTTTTTATATAGAGTCTATGTTGAACAGGCTGGTCTTGAACTCCAGAGCTCAAGTGATCCTCCTGCCTTGGCCTCCCAAAGTACTGGAATTATAGTCATGAACTATTACGCCTGGTTTGTTTACACAGTTTTAATAACATAAACCTTCAATATTGACCTACTAAAATTTCAAATCTGCCTTTTAGAATGGCTTTCAAAAGTAACAAATGCTGAAGAGGATATAGAACAACTGGAGTGTCTTGGTTACTGCTGCTGAGACAGCCACTTAGAAAAAGTTTTGAGTTTCTACAAAATTAAACTTACACTTACCATATGACCCAAATTCCACTGCTATTTACCCATGTGTAGGCAAAATCTATGTTCACACAAAACTTGTATGTGAATATTAATAGTGATTTTATTTATAATCGCCCCAAACTAGAAACTGTCCAAATGTTCTGGTACATCCATACAATGAACCACCACTCAACACTAAAAGGGGGCCAGGCGCGGTGGCTCACGCTTGTAATCCCAGCACTTTGGGAGGCCGAGGTGGGTGGATCATGAGGTCAAGAGATCAAGACCATCCCGGCCAAAACAGTGAAACCCCATCTCTACTAAAATACAAAAGTTAGCTGGGCATGGTGGCACGTGCCTGTAGTCAGAGCTACTTGGGAGACTGAGGCAGGAGAACCGCTTGAACCCGGGAGGCAGAGGTTGCAGTAAACTGAGATTGTGCCACTGCACTCCAGTCTGGTGCCTGGTGACCGAGTGAGACTTTATCTCAAAACAAAAAACAATAAAAGGAACAAATTACTGATATACACAACTAGACGAATCTCAAATGCCTTGTTCTAAGTAAAAGAAACCACACTGAAAAGGCTAGTATGTTGCCATTTATATGACAATCTTACAGAGGCAAAACTACAGGAACAGAAAGCTGTTCACTGATTGCCAGGGCCTGGGAGTAGGACGAAGGGTTGACTACAGGTGACTATGAAGGATTGTTTTTGTTTTTTGTTTTGAGATGAAGTCGCACTCTATTGCCCAGGCTGAAGTGCAATGCCAAGATCTCGGCTCACTGTAATCTCCACTTTCCGGGTTCAAGTGATTCTCCTGCCTCAGCCTCCTGAATAGCTGAGATTACAGGCGCACGCCACCACATCCAGCTAATTTTTATATTTTTAGTAGAGACGGGGTTTCACCATGTTGGCCAGGCTGCTCTCAAATTCCTGACCTCAGGTGATCCGCCCACCTCAGCCTCCCACAAGTGTTGGGATTACAGGCGTGACCCACTTCATCCAGCCAGGAATTTTGTGAAGTTATGGAACTGTTCTGTATGTTGATCATGGTGGTGTACATAACTACAGCCTGTCAAACTCACAAAACTGTACACTGAAAGGTATTAATTTTACTCTATATAAATAACACCCTAATTTTAAAAAATGAATAAAAAGAGCCCACAGCAAGGATAGGGAAGGTGAAGAGGGGAAATAAAAAGCCCAATGAGGGGCTGAGCACAGTGATTCATACCCGTAATCCCAGTACTTTGGGAGGCCGAGGTGGGTGAATCACGAGGTTGGGAGTTCAACTCCAGCCTGGTCAACATGGTGAAACCCCATCTCTACTAAAAATATAAAAAATTAGCTGAGTGTAGTGGCAGGCACCTGTAATCCCAGCTACTCGGGAGGCTGAGGCAGGAGAATTGCTTAAACCTGGGAGGTGGAGGTTGCAGTGAGCTGAGATCATGCCACTGCACTCCAGCCCCTGCAACAAAGCGAGACTCCATCTCAAAAGAAAAAAGAGCCCAATGATGTAAAAATCAACAAAAATGCAAAAATTTATAACAATTGAAGGCGTCATTACTCAGATTTTAAAATTTACAGATGACAAAAACTATTATATAATTACAATAGAAGGCTAAAAAGAAATGTGTGCTGGAGGTGGCAGTTAAGTGTGTAGTTGTTATGAGAGCTAAATTCTCATCTTCCATTGTAGAAATTCATTAGATAATGTTTAAGTCTTAAAAATCAAGACAAAACAGTACAGGAAATTTCTCCTATCTTTATAAAATATAGAGTCAAAATCAAAGGCTACCACTGGAAAGGTAGGAAGCGGGAAAGATTCCCACCTGGGTTGGGGGAATCATGAATGAGGAGAGGAGGGGCAAAAGGCAGCTGGCTGTTTAAGTCTTATAAAACTTCACACTACGCATAGAAAGTCCTGAGTTAATGTCATCCATAGGTTCTTGGAAACTATCACAAAACCAATTTTGCCATAGGCTAACATAAACAAAAGCTACGTATGGTCAAAAAATGATCATCAAACTTCTAAAAACCCAAAACATTTCTAATATTAAATATAGAAGTAAACATGAGTGATATGGTTTGGCTGTGGCCCCACCCAGAATCTCATCTTGAATTGTGATCCTCATCATCCCCACATATCCAGGGCGGACCCAGGTGGAGGTAACTGGATGATGGGAGCAAGTTCCCCATGCTGTTCTCATGGTAGCGAGTCTCATGAGATCTGACGTTTTATAAGCCTCTGGCATTTCCCCTACTTGCCCTCACTTTCGTCCTGCTGCCCTGTAAAGAAGGTGCCTGCTTCTCCTTTGCCTTCAGCCGTGATTTTAAGTTTCCTGAGGCCTCCCCAGAAATGCAGAACTGTGAGTCAATTAAACCTCTTTCCTTTTAAAATTAGTCTCAGATAGTTCTTTATAGCAGTATGAATACAGTGAGCTACATATATATAAGAAATATTAATAAGAACAAGTAAGAGGCCAGGCACGGTGGCTCACGCCTGTAATCCCAGCACTTTGGGAGGCCGAGGCGGGTGGATCACAAGGTCAAAAGATTGAGACCATCCTGGTCAACATGGTGAAACCCCGTCTCTACTAATAAATACAAAAAATTAGCTGGGCATGGTGGTGTGCACCTGTAGTCCCAGCTACTTGGAAGGCTAAGGCAGGACAATTGCTTGAACCCAGGTGGCGGAGACTGCAGTGAGCTGAGATTACACCACTGCAGTCTAGCCTAGCGCCTGGCAACAGAGCAAGACTCTGTCTAAAAAAAAAAAAAAAAAAAAAAGATACAATTTACCCAAATTTTGGTGAGTCGGCGAGTGACAGTGGTGGGTTAAGTCAAAGAATAAATCTCTGTAAAGCCAAAGCTGTCAGGAGCACCTCCTGCCATCACACAATTCAAAAACAAACACCAATATGGCAGTTCACCAAGTACTTTGGGACCACGTGGTTTATTGTGCATCTGTATGGTGACTGTAGGCGTTACAGATTTTTTTTTTTAAAAGATGGGGTTTCACCATGATGGCCAGGCTGGTCTTGAACTCCTGACCTCAGGTGATCCACCCACCTCGGCCTCCCAGAGTGCTAGGATTACGGGCGTGAGCCACTGTGCCCGGCTACAGATTTTTATTTAATAGTAATTTAAGGCCTGGTGTGGTGGCTCACTCCTGTAATCCCAGCACTTTCAGAGGCCAAGGTGGGAAGATCACCTGAGGTCAGGAGTTCAAGACCAACCTAGCCAACATAGTGACATCCCATCTCTACAGTAAATAAATAAATAAAAATAATTTGTATTCACTCATTCATTTTCCAACCCACTTATTCCAGATCAGGGTTTCTACTGTTCAGAGTATCTCTGGCAGCTCAGGGCGTAAGGTAGAAAGTGACCCTGACCAGGTTACCGTCTCATTGCAGAGTAAACACACACACCCACACTCACTCATACTGAGACAATGTAGATATGCCAGTGAATCTAACATGCACACCTTTGGGATGTGGAGAAAACCCGAGAACCCGGAGGAAACCCCGGGCAGACACGGAGAACATGCAAACTCCACAGACAATAACCCCGCTGGGAACTGTTTTCTTATCAGCATTACAATGACATCATTTGAGGACCTGCTGTACATGCGTATCTTTGATGACAATAAAACCTTTTTTTTTTTT
>NW_016107750.1:512004-513799 GCF_001604975.1 Cebus imitator
TATTTTTAGTAGAGACAGGGTTTCACCCATGTTGGTCAGGTTGGTCTTGAACTCCTGACCTCAAGTAATCCACCTGCCTCAGCTTCCCAAAGTGCTGGGATTACAGGCGTGAGCCACCATGCCCATCATGTCTGTTTTTTGGGGCAGGGTTTTTGCTCTGTCACCCAGGTTGGAATGCAGTGACAGGAATACAGATCAATGCAGCCTTAACCTCCTGGGATTAAACAATCTTCCTGCCTCAGCCTCCCACGTAGCTGAGCCCACAGGTGAGTGCCACCAAGCCTGGCTAATTTTTAATTTTTTTTTTTTTTTTTTGGTAGCAACAGGGTCTCCCTATGTTGCCCAGGCTGATCTCAAACTCCCTTCCACCTTGGCCTCCCAAAGTGTCGGGCATACAGGCATAAGCCACTGTGCCCAGCCTTAAGTTTTTAAAACTAACTCTGCAATTAAAAAGAAGTATGTAAGAGATTAAAGTAAATATGTAAGAGAACTATACTTTAACAATATAGTTGTTTGTGAAAGATTTATAGGAGCTTTGTGACCTGACCAAGGGCAAAGAAGTTCCCAACCTCCTCAAACCCTGGCTGGCACCCAGATATCTGCAGTTTTTAGTTATTTCTTGATCCCAACCAACTCCTTTCCCCTTGACCCTAACATAAAAAGAGCCCATTTGTACTAACTCAGAATGGTACTTCAGGATGTTAGTGCACCATCTTCTCGGTTTGCCGGCTCTCCACATAAACCTGCTTTTCCTCTCACCAACTCTCGTCTCTCAGGTTTAGGCTTTTGCGAGGCAAATAGCCAGGGTGGGAGAAGTTTGCATTTTAGAGTTAGACATAGGTTCAAATCCCAATTTCACTGTGAGAATCCAGAGAAGAAAGGGATGAAGGGTAGCATTGGTGCTGAGCAGTGTCGCCAGTCCCTGGGAACTGGGTATATGGCAGCCTTGTAAGGGGTCCTGTGGGAGCCCCAGTGGGCAGCTAGAGACAGGTTGGTCCTGGCAGGGGGGAGCCAGCCTCCCAGGTCCTATTAATACCATCATCCCCAGCCCACCCTGGCACCGAGTCCCTCACCTGCAAGAATAAAGATGTACACTACGTACAGGGACTCGTGGAGTCTAGAAGAGAAAACATTGCTGAATATGAGGCTAGGGTGCCTCGGGCCCTCCCCTGGGGTGTTAGGGGTGCTTCTTTCCTCCTCATTCCAGGCCTAAGAACCTATCTCATGACAGCATGTCAACATTTGTCAATGAATTATCTTTCAGCCTTTGCCTGAGCTCTCTGCTGACAGCCATGGTTCCATGCCTCTACCTACTTCTTCAAAACCCAGCCCTGCAGTCTGGAGCACACAGAAAACCCTGCTCCCTCCCCTCTTCTTTTTATTCATAATTGTTTACACGGATCCATCCTGCAAAGAGGGCAAGCCCAACCAGAAGTCAGGGACCAGACTTTTGGCCTTGGCTGGGCATTCAGAGTTGGAAGAGCTCTTTTCCCTGTATCCCTCTCCAAAGCCCTTCTTACTATGTAGTGACAGGTCCCACAACCCAGATTAAAGATAATATTCTGGCCAGGTGCGGTGGCACATGCCTGTAATCCCAGCACTTTGGGAGGCCAAGGCTGACCTCGAGGTCACGAGGTCAAGGGATCCAGACCATCCTGGCCAACATGGTAAAACCCCATCTCTACTAAAACTTAAAAAATTAGTTGGGCTTGGGGGTGCACCTTGCAGTCTCAGGTCCTTGGGAGGCTGAGGCAGGAGAATCACTTGAACCCAAGAGACACAGGTTGTAGTGAGC
>NW_016107750.1:515103-519084 GCF_001604975.1 Cebus imitator
AAAAAAAAAAAAAAAAAAAAAAAAAGACAATATCCCATGACCCTTTCTCCTCTTCTGAGCATCTTGGCACTGCCATGATGGTGGCTCCCTGTCTGTACACATGCACATGTACACACACACACGCACACATACACACACAGACACATAGACGTGCACATGCACGCATAGACACAGACACAGGAAGGCATAAGCACACAGAGATGCAGACTCACATGCACACACCCAGGCTTGCACATGTACACACAAGAGACACACACATGTACAGAGACACAATACACAGACATATACACATACAAACACACACACACACACACGCCCTCTGCCAGGAACGGGCCCTCCCCCTTGAACTCCTGCTGCCCCAACACTTGCTCTTTCACCCTGACCCCCAGCCAGGGAGACACTACGCCAGTCAGGAAAGGGGTAGAGAGCCCTATTCTCCCTTCCTCTTAAGCCCAAGTGGAGGTCCCCCTCCTTTGTCATTCGGGGCATGGTAACAGGCCCCACAGAAACTTTACCTCTCTTTCTGGCAGCATAGACCAAATGCCATTTTCAGTCTAGGCATTAAGAAAAAATGGACAACAGTCAATGCATCCTTGCTCTGTGACTGGCAGGGATGGCAACGGGCCCAAGGCTGTTGGGGCAATGGCAAGAACCTCTACCCCCAGGGTCAAACAGAGCATGGCCTGCTGGTGACAGGAGGAGGAGCTTGGCGACACGAGGAGCTTGGAAAATGCTCGGGAACTTCTCCCAAGACCATTGTGCCCCCAAACAAATGCTGGTTTCAATGTCCTCAGAGCTGGAGAGATAGGTCCCAGTGAAACAAGATGAAAAAAGGGGTGGGACAGGATTCAGGAAAAAGGCATCACTTTATTGATCATTTGGTGTAAAATGTCCACAGGTGTAGGTGGCTAATTATTACAGTGAATAGTAATGGTTAAAAACTACCAACACTTTGAACTGTTTTCTGGTTTAGGCAGCATTTAAAAAATAACTCTGGGGAACTGGGGTAGACTTTCTAGGCTCCTCAAAATACCTTTCTCTGCCTGAAACGCCACCATGAGTGTCAGAATCCCACCAAGACTAACAACCATTGTAAAGCCCAGGTCTCTCATGTGAGAGGGGCCTCTGCTTGCAGCCTGGCAGTCTCTGTTTCCCACCATTTTAAATTCTCTCTTTTTTTCTGAGAGAGGGTCTCACTCTGTCACGCAGGCTGGAGTGCAGTGGCCTGATCTCAGCTCACTGCAACCTCTGCCTCCTAGATTCAAGTGATTCTCGTGCCTCAGCTTCCCAAGTACCTGGGACTACAGGCATGCACACCACCACACCCAGCTAATTTTTGTATTTTCAGTAGAGACAAGGTTTCACTATGTTGGCCAGGCTGAACTTGAACTCCTGACCTCAGGTGATCCACCTGCTTCGGCCTCCCAAAGTGCTGGGATTACAGGCGTGAGCCACCATGCCCAGCACTATTTTTTTTTTTTGAGATGGAGTTTCACTCATGTTACCCAGGCTGGAGTGCAATGGTGTGATCTCGGCTCACCGCAACCTCCGCCTTGTGGGTTCAGGCAATTCTCCTGCCTCAGCCTCCTGAGTAGCTGGGATTACAGGCACGCACCACCATGCCCAGCTAATGTTTTGTATTTTTAGTAGAGACGGGGTTTCACCATGTTGACCAGGATGGTCTCGATCTCTTGACCTCGTGATCCACCCGCCTCGGCCTCCCAAAGTGCTGGGATTACAGGCTTGAGCCACCGCGCCCGGCCTAAATTGTTGTTTTTTTTTTTTAAGAGACAGGGTCACACTATGTTGCCCAGGCTGGTCTTGAACTCCTGGGCTCCACCAATCCTCCTGCCTTGGCTTCCTGAAGTGTTGGGATTAAAGGAGTGGGTCACGGTGTGCAGCCCTTAGATTCTCTCTTTAACCTCTAACTCCACCTCTGTCTTCCTCACTTTCAGCAGAGAACACAGGCACCATCAGATGGGCATTTCGACTTTATGCCACCAAACCCATCCATTCACTGGCGTCTCCTAGGCCATTTCCTCTTGGCCTATGAGAGGAAGCCACAGGCCAAGGGGTGCCTTGGCCAGGGGAGGAGGGGAGGAGGGGAGGAGGGGAGGAGGGGAGGAGGCTGCCCTTGCCTCTTTGAGGCTAGCCTTGCTCCTGTACCTGATTTCATCTGGTCTTCTCACCTGGACATTTAGGGATCTCCTGTCTCACCTCAATATTCTCCTTTTCTTCTGGCTCTTTCCATCAGCATCTAAACACATTGCTGATCTCTTCCATTAAAAAGAAAAAAGCCAGCTGGGCGCAGTGGCTCACACCTGTAATCCCAGCACTTTGGGAGGACAACGTGGGCAGATCACCTGAGGTCAGGAGTTCAAGACCAGCCTGACCAACATGGAGAAACCCTGTCTCTACTAAAAATACAGAAGTATCCAGGCGTGGTGGTGCATGCCTGTAATCCCAGTTACTCAGGAGGCTGAGGGAGGAGAATTGCTTGAGCCTGGGAGATGGAGTTTGCAGTGAGCCGAGATCGCACCACTGCACTCCAAGGGCAACAAGAGCAAAACTTCAACTCAAAAAAAGAAAAAACCCTTGCTCCCTTGAAGCCGTATTCTTTCTCCAGTTACTGTCCTAACTGACCCCTACACTTAACACCAGTCTCCTTGAGAGCGGCGTCAGCAGGGGGTGTGTTTACTGCTTTCTACCTCTCCCGCACTCCACAACTCACTTCCACCTGTTTTTGACCCATAAGCCTCTGAAACCCCTCTCACTGAGGTCACCAATCCACTCCTGGTCACCAAACCCAGCTGACCCTTTAACCCTCACCTTCCCTCCTGGCTGCATGACCTCTCATGCTCTGGTGTTCCTACTACCTCCCACTCCTCTCTTTCATGCTCTGGTTTTCCTCCTACCTGTCCCTGTCTGTCTGTCTGTCTCTCTCTCTCCCCCCATCTCATTCTCTCTCTCCCTCTGCCTAAATCTCAATGTCAGGGTTGCTCCATGTCCTGCTGCTGACAACAGAGGCTCTGAACTTTCACCTCAGACACTCACTTCTAGGCCTTTACACATGCTGTTCTCTACCTAGAATGTGCTTCTCCATGGCTTTCAGGAAGGCTTCCCTGACTACCTGAGTTCACATGGGGTAGCCCTCTTCAGTGCTCTTAGGGTACTGTACCATCTCCTGGCAACTCACAACAGAATAACCCTGCTCCAAGAAAGAATACAACAGCTAATTCCACTGCCTGCAACACCCTGGCTAACCAGAGGTCCTGAGTCTGTCCACGTGACAACTTCACTGCTAGCACAACCAGCATTTGAGAAAGCCAGCACACTAAACACAACTACAAGCAAGGACCTCACACTCACAGTCTACTTTACTCCCCTCCCACCTCTGCCAGAGCAGGTGAAGATGGATCACATCACAGGACTCTTTGCAGACATTCCTCAGCACCAGCCTGGAACCTGGTAGCCCCACTGAGTGGCTGGACCCAGAAGAGCAATGGCAATCACTGCAGTCTGGCTCCCAGGAAGTTCCACTCCTAGGGGAAGGGGGGGCCCATCACATGAAGGAGTCACTCTGTGGGACAAAAGAATCTGAATAGCAGCCCTTGAGTTCCAGATTTTTCCCCTGTAATAGTCTACACAAATGAGAAGAAATCAGAAAAGTAATTTGTAATATGATAAAACAAGGTTCTGTAACACCCCCAAAAGACCATACTAGCTCCACAGCAATAAATCTAAATCAAGAATAAATCTCTGAATTGCCAGATAAAGAATTCAGAAGGTAGATTATTATACTACTCAAGGAGATACCAGAGAAAGGTGAAAACTAACAAAGAAATTTAAAAATTAAGGCAAGGCGCGGTGGCTCAAGCCTGTAATCCCAGCACTTTGGGAGGCCGAGGCGGGTGGATCACAAGGTCAAGAGATCGAGACCATCCTGGTCAACATGGTGAAACCCCGTCTCTACTAAAAATA
>NW_016107750.1:519266-525017 GCF_001604975.1 Cebus imitator
AAAAAAAAAAAATTAATACAGGCTTTGGATTGGTCAGGCGCAGTGGCTCACACCTGTAAACCCAGCACTTTGGAAGTCTGAGGTGGGCAGATCACTTAAGGTCAAGAGTTTGAGACCAGCCTCCTTAACAAAGTGAAACCCCGTCTCTACTAAAAATACAAAAATTAGCCAGGCATGGTGGTACACGCCTGTAATCCCAGCTACTCGGGAGGCTGAGGCAGGAGGATTGCTTGAACCCAGGAAGCAGAAATTGCAGTGAGCTGAGATTGTGCCACTGCACTCTAGTCTGGGCGACAAAGTGAGACCCTGTCTCAAAAAAACCAAAAAACAAAAAGCGAAAAACAACAAAAAATACAGGCTATGGATGAAAAATTCTCCAGAGAAATAGATATTATAAAGAAAAAACAATCACAATTTCTGGAAATGGAAGACACACTTAGAGAAATACAAAATGCACTGGGAAGTGTCAACAACTGACCAGAAGAAGAAGAAAGAACTTCAGAGCTTTAAGACAAAGCATTTAAAGTAACTCAACCAGACAAAGACAAATTAAAAAAATGAACAAAGCCTCCAAGAAATTTGGGGTTATGTTAAACAGCCAAACCTAAAAACAATTGGTGTTCCTGAGGAAGAAGACAAACCTAAACGTTTTGAAAGCTTATTTGAGGAAATAATCAAGGGAAAGTTCCTTGGCCTTGCCAGAGATTTAGACATCCAAATACAAGAAGCTCAAAGAACACCTAAAAAATTCATTGCAAAAAGATCACAAGTCAGGCACACAAAGGCACACAGTCATCAGGTTATCTAAAGTCGAGATGAAGTGAAGGATCTTAAGAGGGATGAAGCAAAAGCATCGGGGAAACTATAAAGGAAAACCTATCAGATTAACAGCAGATTTCCCAGCAGAAACCCTATCAGCCAGAAGGGATTGGGGTCCAATCTTTAGCCTCCTCAAACAAAATGATTGCCAACCAAGAATTTTGTATCCAGCAAAACTAAGCTTCATAAATGAAGGAGAGAGAAAGTCTTTTTCAGACAAACAAATGCTGAGAGAATCTGCCACTACCAAGCCAGAGCTACAAGAAATGCCAAAGAGTTCTAAATCTTGAAACAAAAATAGAATCTCCTTTAAGTATATATCTCACAAGGCCTATAAAACAATAACACAATTTTTAAAAACCCAAGGTATTCAGGCAACAACTATCACTATGAATAAAACAATATCTCACATCTCAATACTAACATTGAATGTAAATGGCCCAAATGCTCCACTTAAAAGATACGGAATGGCAGAGTAGACAAAATTCACCAACCAAGTATCTGCTGTCTTCAGGAGACTCGCCAAATGCATAACGACTCATATAAACTTAAGGTAAAGGGGTAGAAAAAGATATTCCATGCAAATGGAAACCAAAGCGAGCAAAAGTAGCTATTCTTATGTCACCCAAACAGACTTTAAAGCAATAACAGTTAAAAAAGAAAGGGCCGGGCACGGTAGCTCATGCCTGTAATCCCAACACTTTGGGAGGCCGAGGCGGGCAGATCATATCAGGAGATCAAGACCATCCTGGCCAACATGGTGAAACCCCATCTCTCCTAAAACACAAAAAAATTAGCAGGGTGTGGTGGTACCCACCTGTAGTCTCAGCTACTCAGGAGGCTGAGGCAAGAGAATTGCTTGAACCCAGGAGGTGGAGATTGCAGTAAGATGAGATTGTACCACTGCACCACAGCCTGGGCGACAGTGCTAGACTCTGTCTAAAAAAAAAGACAAAAAGGGACATTATATAATGATAAAAAAAAATCAGTCCAACAGGAAAATATCACAATTCCAAATACATATGCACCTTAACACTGGAGTTCCCAGTATATAAAACAATTATTACCAGACGTAAGAAATGAGATAGATGGGCCTCATAAACACAGATGCAAGTATTAACAAAATCTTATCACATTGAAAATAATATGTAAATATATACAACATTATCAATGGCATTTACTTCGAGGAATGCAAGGTTGGTTCAAATTTAAAAACCAATAAATGAAATTTACCATGTTAACAAACTGAAGAAGAAAAACTACATGATTATCTCAATAAATGCATAAAATATATTTCACAAAATCAACATCTGTTCCTGAAAGAAAAAAAATTCCCAGCAAACTAGGAGTTCATGGAAACATTTTCAATCTGATGAAGGGCATCTACGAAAAACCTATAGCTAGCAATGTATACTCAATAGTAAAATATTAAATGCTTTGCTCCTAAGTTCAGGAATGTCTTAAATTTATTTATTTATTATTACTATTATTTTTGAGACAGAGTTTCACTCTTGTTACTCAGGCTGGAGTACAATGGTGCAATCTCAGCTCACTGCAACCTCTGCCTCCCAGGTTCAAGACATTCTCCTATCTATGTCCTAAGTAGCTAAGATTACAGGTGCCCGCCACCATACCTGGCTAATTTTTGTATTTTTAGTAGAGACTGGGTTTCACCATGTTGGCTAGGCTGGTCTCAAAGTCCTGACCTAGGTGATCTGCCCACCTTGGCCTCCCAAAGTGTTGGCATTACAGGCGTGAGCCACCATACCCAGCCAGAAATGTCTTAAGGCAAAAAATGTCTGCCCTCAATCACTTCACTCACTTCACTTCTTTTTTATTTTTTTCTTGAGATGGAGTCCTTTTTTTTTTTTTTAAGCAGAAAGAAAGGGAAAGGAGGGAGGGAGGGAGGGAGGGAGGAAGGAAGGGAAGGAGGGAAGGAAAGATGAACAGATGGACAAAACAGTAAATACAGCCTCAGGGACCTGTGACACTATTAATAAAAGATCAGAGTGGGGTGTGATAGCTCATGCCTGTAATCCCAGCATTTTGGGAGGCAGGAGGAGGAGGATTTCTCGAGCCCAGGAGTTTGAGACCAGCCTGGACAACGTAGTGAGATGCCATCTCTACAAAAAAATACAAAAATTGAGTGTGGTGATGCACGCCTGTGGTCCCAGCTACTCTGGGGGCTGAGGGAGTAACGCTTGAGCCCAGAAGGTCTAGGTTACAGTGGGCCATGACTGTGCCACTCTATTCCAGCCTGGGTAACAGAGCAAGACCCTGTCTCAAATAAACAAACAAACAAATGAACAAATAATCAAAGAAAACTTTTCTATTTGGCAAAATGTATAAAACAATAGATTCTGGCCAGGTACGGTGGCTTATGCTGGTAATCCCAGAACTTCGGGAGGCCGAGGGGGGCAGATCACAAGGTCAAGAGATTGAGACCATCCTGGCCAACATGGTGAAACCTGTCTCTACTAAAAATACAAAAATTAGCTGGAGGGCCGGGCGCGGTGGCTCAAGCCTGTAATCCCAGCACTTTGGGAGGCCGAGGTGGGTGGATCACGAGGTCAAGAGATCGAGACCATCCTGGTCAACATGGTGAAACCCCGTCTCTACTAAAAATACAAAAATTAGCTGGGCATGGTGGCGCGTGCCTGTAGTCCCAGCTACTCAGGAGGCTGAGGCAGGAGAATTGCCTGAACCCAGGAGGCGGAGGTAGCAGTGAGCCGAGATCGCGCCATTGCACTCCAGCCTGGGTAACAAGAGCGAAACTCCGTCTCAAAAAAAAAAAAATAAATAATTAGCTGGGCATGGTGGTGCACGCCTGTAGCCCCAGCTACTTGGGAGGCTGAGGCAGGAGAATCGCTTAAACCTGGGAGATTGAGGTTGCAGTGAGCCGATATCCTGCCACTGCACTCCAGCCTGGGTGACAGAGTGAGATTCTGTCTCAAAAAAATAAAATAAATAAAAATAAAGAGGCTTAGAGAATTCCAATCAGGTCAAACCTGAAGTTCATACCAGGACACATTATAGTCAAACTTGTGAAAACAAAACAAAAAATTTTTTTGAAAACAGCCAGAGGAAAACAATGTTACTTACATAGGAAAAAAAAAAAAAATGTGAATGACAGCTGATTTCTCATCAGAGACAACAAAAGCCAGAAAGAATTGACACAACATTTTTCAAGTCTTTAGAAGAACTATGAACCCAGAATCCCATATCCAATGAAAATGTCCTTCAAGAATGCTTGGGGAAATTGGCAAATTATCAAAGGAAGGAAAACTAAGAGAATCTATCATCAGCTAATATGCCCAATTTTTTTTTTTTTATAAAGGTGCTGATGCATTCAATGGAGGGAAAATGGCTTTTTAACAAATGGTTCTGGAGTAATCAGATATTCATAAGCAAGAAAATGAACCTTGAACTAACTCTCACATTATATACAAAAATTATGAGCAGGTGCAGTGGCTCATGCCTATAATTCCAGCACTTTGAGAGGCTATGGTGGGCAAATCACTTGAGGTCAGGAGTTCCAGACTGGCCTGGCCAACATGGTGAAACCCCATCTCCACTAAAAATACAAAAATTAGCTGGGTGTGATGGTGTGCACCTATAATTCTGGCTACTTGGGAGGATGAGGCACTAGAATCGCTTGAACTTGGGAGGCAGAGGTTGCAGTGAGTCAAGATCACACCACTGCACTCCAGCCTGGGTGAGGGAGTGAGACTCTGTCCCCCCACCCCACCCCCCAAAAAAAGACCATGAACTTAAATGTGAATTATCAAACATGAAGGAGAAAATCTTCTGGACTTAGAGCTACACAAAGCATTGTTAGTCTTGACACCAAAAGCACAATCCATAACAGGAAAAATTAAAAAAAAAAAAAAGGACTTCATCAAAACTAAGCACTTTTGCTCTGTGAAAAGACCCTGTCCAGAGGATGAAAAGGCATAGTGTGGGAGAAAATGTTTGCAAACTACTTATCTGACAAAGGAGCTAGAATACATAAGGAACTCCCAAAGCTCAAAAGTAAACAATGTAAATAAACAATGTGCAAAAGACATAAAAAAGCACTTCACTAAAGAGAATACACAGATTGGAAATAAACTTATAAAAGGATGTTCAATGTGACCAGCCATTAAGGAAATGCAAACTAAAACTCCAATGGGAGATCCCTCTACATTACCCAAATGGCTAAAGGTAAAAAGTTGATATACCAAATGTAGAAGAGGATGTGGAGAAACCGGATCACTCATAAATTGCCAATGAAAATGTAAAATGATACAGTTATTCTGAAAAACAATTTGGCAGTTCCTTTTTTTCTTCCCCCCCCACCCGCCCCCGAGATGGAGTCTTGCTCTGTCACCCCAGGCTGGAGTGCAATGGTAGGATCTCAACTCACTACAACCTCCGCCTCCTGGGTTTAAGCAATTCTCCTGCCTCGGCTTCCAAATAACCAGGATTACAGGCACGCGCCAACATGCCTGGCTAATTTTTGTATTTTTAGTAGAGACAAGGTTTGACCACGTTGGCCAGGCTGGTCTTGAACTCCTGACCTCGTGATCTGCCCACCTTGGACTCTCAAAGTGATAGAATTACAGGCGGGAGCCACTGCACCCTGCCTAATTTGGCAGTTTCTTAAATAACTAAATATACAATAACCATATGACCCATTGCACTCTTGGGGAATTATACAGAGAAATGAAGACTTATGTCGACACAAAAGCCACACACAAATGTTTATAGTAGTTTGATATGTAGTAGCCAAAAACCAAAACAACCCATATGTTCTTCAAGGGGTGAATGGTTCAACAACCTGTAATGCATCCATACCATGGACTACTATTCAGATGTAAAAAGGAATAAAGTATTTATACATGTAACTAGCTTGATGAATCTCAAGAAACTGATGCTGAGTGGGGGGGAAAA
>NW_016107750.1:525092-533055 GCF_001604975.1 Cebus imitator
AAAAAAAAAAAAAAAAAAAAAAAGCCTAGCCAAAAGGTCATATAGTGTATGACTTCATTTATATATTCTTGAAATGTTAAAATTATAGAAATAGCAGAGCAAGGTGGCTCACACCTGTAATCTCAACACTTTGGGAGGCCAAGGTGGGAGGATTGGTTAATCCCAGGAGTTCAAGACCTGCCTGGGCAACATGGTGAGACCCAGTCTCTACAAAGTAATACAAAAAAATTAGCTGGACATGGTGATATGTGCCTATTGTCCCAGCTACTTGGGAGGCTGAGGTGGAAGGATCTCAAGAGGAGGCTGCTGGTGAGCCAAGATTGTGTCACTGCACTCCAGCCTGGGCCACAGAGCAAGACGCCTCTCAATGGCTTTACTGTGACATAATTTACATACCATAAAATATGTCATTCACCCATTTTAAGTGTACAACTCGATGAATTTTAGTATATTTTAAAAGTTGTACACTATCACCACAAACTAATTTTAAAGAATTCCCATCAGCCTTAAAAGAAACCTTGATGGGCACGGTGGCTCACACTTGTAATCCCAGCACTTTAGGAGGCTGAGACAGTCGAATCACCTGAGGTCAGGAGTTTGAAACCAGTCCCGCCAACATAGCGAAACCCTGTCTCTACTAAAAATACAAAAATTAGCCAGGCATGATGGTGCACGCCTGTAATCCCAGCTACTTGGGAGGCTGAGGCATGAGAATCGCTTGAACCCAGGAGTCAGAGGTTGCAGTAAGCCAAGACTGCACCACTGCACTCTAGCCTGGGCAACAGAGTGAGACTCCTTTGTCTCCATCAACCCCCCAAAAAAGGAAACCTTGTGCCTTTCACATTCACTCCCCATTTTCACTCTCAGCATCTGATCATCATTCGTCTACCTCTGTCTCTACAGATTTTTATTTTCTGGAATCCTTTACAAAAACAGAATAATATGATATGTGCTATTTGTGTTTAGCTTTTTTCATTTAGCGTTTTTCAGGGTTCATCATTGCTGAAGAGTATCCATTATATGGAGACACCACATGTATTAGGCCCTTCTTGCACTGCTATAAATACCTGAGGCTGGGTGATTCACAAAGAAAAGAGGTTTAGGCAGGGTACAGTGGCTCATGCCTGTAATCCCAGCAATTTGGGAGGCTGAGGTGGGTGGATCACTGGAGGTCAGGTGTTCAAGATCAGCCTGACCAACATGGTGAAACCCCATCTCTACTGAAAATACAAAGATTAGCCAAGTGTAGTGGTTGGCGCCTGTAATCCCAGCTACTCGGGAGGCTGAGACAGGACAATCACTTAAACCCGGGAGGTGGAGGTTGTAGTGAGCTGAGATCATGCCACTGCACTCCAGCCTGGGCAACAGAGCAAGACTCTCTTAAAAAAATAAAAATAGGCCGGGCGCGGTGGCTCACGCCTGTAATCCCAGCACTTTGGGAGGCTGAGGCGGGTGGATCACGAGGTCAAGAGAGCAAGACCATCCTGGTCAACATGGTGAAACCCCGTCTCTACTAAAAAACTACAAAAAATTAGCTGGGCATGGTGGTGCGTGCCTGTAATCCCAGCGACTCAGGAGGCTGAGGCAGGAGAATTGCCTGAACCCAGGAGGCGGAGGTTGCGGTGAGCCGAGATCGTGCCATTGCACTCCAGCCTGGGTAACAAGAGCGAAACTCCGTCTCAAAAAAAATAAATAAAAAATAAAAAATAAAAATAAAAATAAATAAAAAAAGAGGTTTCATTGGCTCAGAGTTCGGCAGGCTGTGCAAGCATGGCTCCAGCATCTGCTCCTGGTGAGGTCCTCAGGAAGCTTCCAATCACAGCAGAAGAAAAGGGGGAGCAGGGATGTCACATGGTGACAGCAGGAGCGAGAGAGTAAGGGGGGAGATGCCACACACCTTTGAACAACCAGATTGCACATGAACTCACTCATCACCAAGGGGATGGTGCTGAGCCATTCATGAGGGATCTGCCTCCAAGACCCAAGCACCTCCCACCAGGCTTCAACTCCAACACCAGGGATGAAATTTCGACATGAGATTGTGGAGGGGACAAATATCCAAACTGTATCACCACATTTTGTGTTTTGATTTTTTGTCACGCAAAACTGTACTGGAGTACAGTGCTAGGTTAATAGTTTATGGCAGCCCTGAACTCCTGGGTTCAAGCAAATGTGTAATAACATGTATCCACCACTCATCCAGAGTAATTTCACTACCTGAAAAATTCTCTGTGCATTTCTCCCCACTCCGAGTCCCTGCCAACCAAAGATATTTTTACTGTCTCCACAGTTTTGCCTTTTCCAGAATGTAACATAGTTGGAATCAGACAGTATGTAACTTTTTCAGATTGGCTTCTCTCACTTAGTAATGCATTTAAGGTTTCTCCATGCCTTTTCATGGCTTAACAGCACATTTCTTTCTAGTGCTGAATACAGTCCATTGTCTGGATATGCCATAGTTTATTTATCCATTCACCTGTTGAAGGACATCTTGGTTGCTTTCAAGCTTTGGCAATTACAAATGAAGCTGCTGTAAACATCCATGTGCAGGTTTCTGTGTGGACATAAGTTTTCAGCTCATTTGGGTAAACACTAAGGCGTGCAATGGCTGGATCTTATGACAGGGGTATGTTTAGTTTTGTAAGAAAGCCAAATTGTCTTCCAAAGTTGCTGTACCATTTTGCATTCCTACCAGTAAAAAGAGTTCCTGTTGCTTCACCTCCTCACCAGCATTTGGTGTTGTCACCCTTGCCCATTTTTTAATTTGGCTATTTGTCTTTTCACTATTGAGTTGTAAGAGTTTTATATCTCCTAGATACAAGTCTCTTATGGAACATGTGATTTGCAAAAATTTTCTCCCAGTTTGCGGATTGTTTTAGAAGTCTTTTCTACTATTTCCTTTTTTTTTTTTTTTTTTTTTTTTTTTTTTTTTTTTTTTTTTTTTTTTTTTTTTTTTTTTTTTTTTTTTTTTTTTTTTTTTTTTTTTTTTTTTTGAGACAGGGTCTCACTCTGTCGACCAGACTGGAGTGCAGTGGCACAGTCTCAGCTCACTGCAATCTCCACCTCCCAGGCTCAAGTGATTCTCCTGCCTCAGCCTCCCTAGTAGGTGGGATTACAGGTGCGCGCCACCACGCCCAGCTAATTTTTGTATTTTTAGTAGAGATGAGGTTTCACCATGCTGGCCACACTGGACTGGAACTCCTGAGCTCAGGTGATCCACCCGCCTTGGCCTCCCAAAATGCTGGGATTACAGGTGTGAGCCACTGCGTCCCTTTTTTTTTTTTTTTCCAGTGAAAAGGAATGTTAAACACAATGAATTTATTATGATAGTGGGTACTTCTGAAGGAGGCAGGCGCACAGAGGCGTTAGAATCACACAGAAAAATATCATGGTATAGGTGTTGTGAGAGTCAGAAAACCGACTTTTAGTCTTTGTGCCTCAGTTTTCTCATCTATAAAATGGGTATATTGGCTGGGCACAGTGGCTCACACCTGTAATCCCAGCCCTTTGCTAGGCTGAGGCGGGCATATCACTTGAGGTCACCCTTTTCTACTAAAACACAAACTACCTCTACTAGAGGTCACCTGTCTCTACTAAAATACAAAAATTAGCGGGGCATGATGGTGCGCACCTGTAATCCCAGCGATTCAGGAGGCTGAGGCCGGAAAATCGCTTGAACCTGGGAGGCGGAGATTGCAGTGAGCCCAGATGGCGCCATTGCACTCCAGCCTGAGCAACGGAGCAAGACTATCTCAAAAAAATAAATAAAATGAAAAGAGTATATCAACACTTATCTAACTGGTTGTTGGGAGGCTTAGACAAGTTAATACCTAAAGAACTAGAGAATACCGGCTACTAAGGACATCTAAGGACACTTTATGTAAACCTTTACTGTTACAGCTTCTTAAGTTGGTACTGAGGTTCGAAAGCTTCCATTTTACCATTATGCTTTTAAATTTACATATGTTACATGCTTTCTTTTGTATAGCTCACTTGAGTAAAGTACATCTGGTTTTTTAACCCTTCAAAATGGGAAAGTTTGGACTAGATGCAGGGTAAGCTCAGCCCTGGCCCCTGGCCCCTTCCCCAATACTCACAGACTCCTGTCAATTGCACCTTCAGAAAAAAGCCGAGACTCTTAGGCAGGAGTCAGGCGGTGGGGGTGGGGGTGGGGGTGGGGGTGGGGGTTGGGGGGATCTGTCCCGTGACCCGGACTCTGGGCCACCTCAGTTTCCTCACCTGTCAAACGGGGACTCTGGCGGTACCTACCTGACCTATGAGAGCGGAGAACACGAAGGTATCTTGCCCACGGTCTGCCCTGTGGTTAGCCGTCCTTTTTTCCTTTACACTTCTAGGCTCCTCTTGATGTTTACATAACCTCAGTGGGAAAACGCCGGCGAAGAGACACCCAGAATGGACGCTCTAAGGTTCCTTCCAGCTTCCAAATTCTGGACTGGTTTTCAGCGATCCAGGGCTCGGGGTGCGAATGTCCCTGCCCACGATGGGGCTGTCGTTACAGCCTTCCTCCCGGGGCTCTGGAGACGCGCCAGCGTTTTAACGCCTCTTCGGCGCTAAGGAAGAGTTGGTTTACAGAAAAGTAAGTATATCCTGGCCCTGGGGAAGGTCGCCAGGCGACAGGGCCAGCGCCACTGCAGCCCAGGCGCCATTATCTGCCTCAGCCGCCACCTCGGGTGCCCGCCTCGAGGAGGTTCTTCGAGGCCTGTGCGCCCACGGACGCTACCAGGACGCGCTGTAGGAAGCCGGACACCCGGACGCCGAGGGAAGCCCCGCCGCCGCTCCGCTTACCCAGCGCCAGCGCCAGACCCAGCAACCACCTTGCGGCGGCGCCGGCACGTCAGAGCGACAGCTGGGCTGCCCAATGGCCAAGCGGGGCTTCTGTAAATGAGCTTGCGCAGCCCCATCACCCGCCCACCTAGGAGAGATGCTTCCTAGCCAATCGGAGAGCCTTAGAGTCATCCTCCCGCCCACCCAGCACAGAGGCGGGACGTCTCTCCTTAGCCAAAGAGAAGAGACTTTCGCCCTCGGGCCGCCCGCGCTGCTCGCGAAGGGGCGGAGTTGTGGAGTGGATGTTTTGGCAAGATGGCGGGGATCGGCGTCCGCCGAGCTGCGACTGCTGCCAGCACCTCTGTGAAGCCCATTTTCAGTCGGGACATGAACGAGGCCAAGCGAAGAGTGCGCGAGCTCTACCGCGCCTGGTATCGGGAGGTGCCGCACACTGGTGAGAGGTAGCGGCGCACGTGGGGATCCGGAGGCCGCCGCTCAAGGTCGTAGCCACCCGGACCGGGATTTCTCACGGGCCGACCTCAGGAGAAGCGACTGCGGGTGCTTTAGGGGAAGAGGGTCACCCGAGCCTGCCTTGGGCCGGACCCGGCATCCGTACGGCGCCTTCGGAGCTTTGATTTCTTTTGTCCCCGTAGATGTTACCGAGCCGCTGGGCGGGAGGACGAGGACTGTCAGTGACACAGTTATTTTGTAGGTGAGGCAGCGGAGGCACGGAGAGGCGAAGTGGTGTGCCCTGGGCCCAAACCGAGCCACTGGTGTACCTGGAACCCCAAGTCTGGAGCTGCAGAGTATGATTACAGATGCCCGTTAGATTTTTTGTTTGTTTGTTTGAAACTGAGTCTCACTCTGTCGCCGAGGCTGGAGCGCAGTGGCACGATCTCGGCTCACTGCAGCCTCCACCTCCTGAGTTCAAGAGATCATCCTGCCTCAGCCTCTCGAGTATCTGGGACTACAGGCATGTGCAAGCACACCGGGCTAATTTTTGTATTTTTAGTAGAGACGGGGTTTCATGGTGTTGGCCAGGCTGGTCTCGAACTCCTGACCTCAAGTGATCTGCCCGCCTTGGCCTCCCAAAGTGGGGATTACAGACCTGAGCCACCTTACCCGTCACCGTTAGGTTTTATAAGCAAAGTGGCCATAGGATCTCAGCGGTCATTCATTTCCCACTCCCCTCACAGAAAAATGAACTGAACCACAGAAGGGAGGTGACTTTCTCAAGAGTCCCTTTTCCAGTCCCTCCAGCTGAAATGGCCTCACTTCCCTCCAGTTTCCCAAACCTCGCTCCCAAACTCTACCTGCCTCTAGTATTCCTTGAATTCTTCCTCCTCCCCGCTGCTGGCCTGCTCCCTGCTAACCCCTCCCTCAGGTGGCAGAACCCGTCCGTTAGTCTGAAGCATTTGTGTATAGGCTCCCAGAGTGCAGAAGCTGTTTTCCCACCTCGGTATCCCTCTCAGTGCTGCCCACTGTACTGCATGAAAGAAGGGTTGGGGAAAATTCCGTCTAAACTGTCAAGGGTAGTACAGATGTCAAGGACTGTCAATATTTTGTTATTTTCTTTATTTGACTTGATGTTTGTTACTGTTGTTTTTCGTTTGTTTTTTGAGACTGAGTCTTGCTTTTGTCCAGACTGGAGTGCAGTGGCACGATCTTGGCTCACTGCAACCTCCGCCTTCTGGGTTCATGCAATTCTCCTGCCTCAGACTCCCGAGTAGCTTGGGACTACAGGCGCTCACCACCATGGCCAGCTCATTTTTTTTTTTTTTAAAGATGGGGTTTCACCATGATGGCCAGGCTGGTCTTGAACTCCTGACCTCAGGTAATCCACCCACCTCGGTCTCCCAAAGTGCTAGGATTACAGGTGTGAGCCACCTCGCCCAGCCTAAAACCTAATTTTCAAAAGACATCCTTACGCCTCATCCAAAGTTCCAGGTCACTGCGTCTTTGCCGTTATTTTAGGAGCTTAATCAGGGGTTGTTGAATATTATGATTTTATGGTTATTGTCCTAGCTGGCTGTCTCTCCAGTCAGAATGTAACAACTAGACAAGTGGACCTACATCATCAACTTTGCTTCCACCAAGTAACCTAAGATGGTATTAACTGCTTGTTGGATTGAAGCCTCCCTGAC
Source organism: Cebus imitator (assembly GCF_001604975.1). NCBI lineage: Eukaryota > Metazoa > Chordata > Mammalia > Primates > Cebidae > Cebus > Cebus imitator. The sequence goes on from NW_016107750.1 coordinate 532,022, forward strand.
CTGTGTAACCCCCTAGCAGTTCTCCCTCAACGCAAAGTTTGTATAGTAATTAATAGCCTAGGCCACATCATTTTACATTATCAATTTCAATCCTGTTTTCTTTTGCTGATTGTTCCATATAAAAATAATGCTACTACAAAAATTAGCTGGGTGTGGTGGCACGCACCTATGGTCCCAGCTACTCGGGAGGCTGAGGCAGGAGAATTGCTTGAACCCAAGAGGCAGAGACTGCAGTGAGCAGGGATGGAGCCACTGCACTCCAGCCTGATGACAGAGCAAGACTCCGTCTCACTAAAAAAAAGCTTATGTCTATTGAGAGCTTATGCCATGTTAGGCATTATTGTGAGCATTTTGCATTGTCTCATGAAATCTCCATCAGAGTTATATGTGCTGTTATTGTCTTCATTTCATTGATAAATACACTCAGCCAGGCACAATGGCTGACACATGTAATCCTAGCAACTTGCTGGGGGGCTGAGAGACAGGAGCATCGTGGGAGCCCAGGAGTTCAAGGCTGAAGGGAGCTCTGATCATACCACTGCATTCCAGCCTTGGCAACAGAGCAAGACCCTGTCTCTTAAAAAAAAAAAAAAAAAAAAAAAAAAAACACTCAGGCACAAGAAAGTTAACTTACAGAGGATCATACAGCTAACAGAGTTGGGATTTAAACCCAGGTTGTTCAAACTTTTGAACAATGCTTTACTGCCTCTTCCCAAAAATTCCGTGGTCTTTCTCCCCAAACAAAATAATAAATTCCTTGAGAGCAAAGGCCATGAATCACAGGTCACCTAGCCTAGGGTCAGGCTAATTTTTAATGAAGGAATGGTGGGCGACCTGTATGTGTTCAATGAATATCCGTTGATATTTTTTTAAAATATGTTTTAAAAAACATGTTTTAGCCGTACAATTTCTACCCTGAATCATGTTTTTCTCTCTAGTGCACCAATTCCAGCTGGACATCACTGTGAAACAGGGACGAGATAAAGTCAGAGAAATGTTTATGAAGAATGCCCACGTCACAGACCCCAGAGTGG
>NW_016107750.1:533940-534866 GCF_001604975.1 Cebus imitator
AGGGAAAGATGGAACTGGAAGAAACGATTAACGTATGGAAGCAGCGGACACACATCATGCGGTTCTTCCATGAAACAGAAGAGCCAAGGCCAAAGGATTTCTTATCCAAGTTCTATGTTGGCCATGACCCATGAAGTCACGCAGTGGAAAGGTGCATGTTCATGTTATTTTAGAGAACAAATAAACTCACTATACGATGGTCACTTCGTGATAGACTGCCATTGATGAACCAATTTTCTGCAGCCTCTTTTTGCCTGAGCAAGCGGGTCCTTGGTATACACACCACCTGTTCTTTCCCTTTTCTTGAAATGTGGTGTTTGCTGTAAATTGGATTGAATTATTTTTCTCAGAGCCTTACATTTCAGTAAACAGGAAGGAAGGAGGCCATCTGTTCAAAAACTGTCACACTGGGTGTGAGGCTGGATGACTTATTAATGTAGTTGTTTCTACAGCCCCTATGATTAGACACCTTAGTGTCAGGCCACAGATGATCCAAAATTAGCCAGCTTTTGCTGTCAGAGAGGGATGAGAGCAGCACCAGCAGGTGCAAAACTAGAGCTGACAAGATGGGCTAGTTTTCCCTGGGTTCTGAAGAAAATGGATGTGCAAAGGCCTGGCTCCACTACTTGTAACAAGCTCCAGCCGTTAAAATGAACTGAACTTCCTACTCAGGCACCCTGCTAGGTGCACAGCTGTTCAATATACATAGGGAGAATAGAAATATTCCTACTGTCTTTGTAAACTCTGGGGTACCTCTTAGTGGCAGGAGAATAAACAACATCAACCCCGGTTCAAGAACTGATCTCTGTTTGTTTGGATGATGGTGTTCTCTCGTCCTTCCCAGGGCAATCCAAATGATGGAGAAGGGGGTTTGGTATCTATAGGTGTGACACTGAGGATTCCTATACTTTTTTTTTTTTTTTTTT
>NW_016107750.1:534961-551456 GCF_001604975.1 Cebus imitator
AGATGAGTTTCTCCATGTTGGCCAGGCTGGTGTCAAACTCCTGACCTCAGGTGATCTGCCCACCTCGGCCTCCCAAAGTTCTGGGATTACAGGTGTGAGCCACCGTGCCCGGCCTTTTTTTCTTTTTTTTGAGACAGAGTTTCACTCTTGTTGCCCAGGCTGGAGTACAGTGGTGCAATCTTGGCTCACTCCACCCTCCACCTCCCAGTTCAAGCAATTCTCCCTGCCTCAGCCTCCCAAGTAGCTGGAATTACAGGAGTGTACAACCACATCTAGCTAGTTTTATATTTTTAGTAAAGTTGGGGTTTCACTACGTTGGCCAGGCTAGTCTTGATCTCTTGACCTCAAGCGATCCACCTGCCCTGGCCTCCCAAAGTGCTGGCATGAGCCACCGCACTCACACTGGTCTTGAACTCGTGGGCTCAATTGATCCTCCTGCCTCAGCCTCCCAAAGTGTTGAGATTACAGGCATCAGCCATTGTACATGGTTCCAAAACTTATGACATTAGGGATCCCTTTATAATCTTTTTACTTAAGCAACTTGAGGAAAAGTTTTTGTGTTCTCTCACTGAACAACAATAATCACATAAGACTCCTGTGATTAGGCCAGGCACAGTGGCTCACGCCTGAAATCCCAGCACTTTGAGAGGCAGAGGCAGGTAGATCACCTGAGGTCAGGAGTTCAAGACCAGCCTGACCAACACAGAGAAACCCTGTCTCTACTAAAAATACAAAATTAGTTGGGTGTGGAGGTGCACGCCTGTAATCTCAGCTACTTGGGAGGCAAAGGTTTGGGTATGCCAAGATTACACCATTGCACCCCAGCCTGGGCAACAAAAGTGAAATGCTATCTCAAAAAAAAAAAAAAAAGACTTCTGTGGTCAAACATGAGGGTTTCTCCCCACACTAAGCAAGTAGTTGTCCAGCAGACACCAGCTGGCTGTCCTCCAATTCACTTCCAACACCATCTACCTGGAGATAGCATCGGATCCCACAGGTTGGGGGCTCAGCCCCACAAGACTGCTTCCACTTTCTTTAGACAACATTCTCAAGTCCAAGCCTTCAGAACTTCTGACCAGCTTCAAGTTGAGGTTCCCATGACCCCCTTTTTAATTTGCTAGAGCAGCTCGCAGAACTCAGGAAAATACTTAGGTAAGTTTACTGGTTCATTATAAAGGATATCACAAAAGATATAGACGAAGAGATGCATAGGGTGAAGTATGGAGGAAGGGGCATGGAGCTTCCATGTCCTCTCCAGCTATGCCTCTTTGATACACCAAGTGTTCTGCTCTCCAGAAGCTCTCTGAACCTGTCCTTTCGGGCCTTTTATGGAGACCTTATTGGATAGGCATGACTGAAGCATGGACAACGGTGAAGAAGTCGGATTGGCAAAAGAGGCATGATCTAATACAGAGTGGGGAAGTCCAACAAGGCCTGTCCACATTTCTTCCTCCCAGGTATGGGGCAGAGTCACTTCTGAAATGGGGGAGACAGGGTAGGTCGGAGAATTCTTTTTATGACCAACTTGAAGACAGAAAGGCAAAGGAAGTTTATATAAACTAAAGTTAAACTTTTAGTTTCTAGGCCAGCCTTGGGAAGAAAAAGCAGCAGGTGAAAGGAGGTCAGAAGGTCCAAGAAAGAGAACTGCTGTTTTCTGAGGCCTGAAGTGCCCAACGTTGTAACAAAAGCCTATAACAAGGGCTTTGGGGGATGGTTATAAGCCAGGAAACAGATGAAAACCTACATATATCCTAATATCACAGAACCCAAGTTTTGAATCATTCTAGTCATATTTAAGTAGTTGTATGATAACAAGCAAAGCTCTCATGACTGGCGGTGAACACAGAATGGCTTGAGGCTTTAGTAGCCCATTAGCTTTCTTAAGGGAAAACGGACAGTTTCTGCTGGGCTTTTGTAAACAATGAAAATAGTTCCCAGGCCTCCAGAATAGTTCACCAGGCTCCACTGAAACCTGGATAATCTAGGCCTATGTTTCTCTCATAAATAAACGACAGCAGAGAGAACCGCACCAACTAGAGCCTACACACACTGAGAAACTGCAGCCATTATTCAGTCACAAACAGCTGGCATTTATTATGTTTATTCATAATGTGATTGCTTGTTAGTCCAGTGCTTAGTGGACAGCACATCTCAGGGAGCCTTCCAGAGCCTGGGGATCTGGGATACAGTCATGGACCACAGAGGCAGCTTCACCAGACTGGGAGGTTGAGGGCTTTCCCTGAGTCCTGCTGATAGGGAAGGCAGAGAGGCTGAGAGCATCACCATTTCTTCAGTTAGTGCTTTCTGCTTTCTGTAATTCCTGGAAGAAAGGAAAGCAGCAGTGAACTGGGTAACAGAGCAGTCTTCCATTCACATACTGAAAGAATTCCACAAAGTGCTTTTATCAAACATGGCAGGAGAAGGGCCACTTTGAGCACATTTGATTATTTATGCATACGTTAAATGGGCATTCAACATGGGCCAGGCACTGGGGGCCCAAAAGTATAAAAAACATCCCCTGCCAGCAAAAAGCTCAGAGTGGAGTAAAATTTTGGTTTGTGTGTGTTTAGACACACAATACTGAGTGTTTGAAGAGGTACTGGTTGCTCAGAGGAAGGAGCAGTCACTTTCAAATGAAAGGAAGACTTCAAAGACACTGAAGGATGGGTAGAATTAAGACCCAAAGAGCCTCTGGGAAAGAGCCTTCCATGTGGGAGGAACAATGAGCCAATATTTGGGGGTGGGTATGAGTGTGCAAACTCAAGAAATGGTGAATACTGGAGATCGGTGGGTGGCTGGAAATATGGAAGATGAGACTGGAATAAGAGGCATGACCAAATCATGGCAAGCCTTGAATGCCAGGTAAGGAGTCAGGAGTGTCCTCATCTCTGACAGTGATGCCATGCAGCACATAGAGAGCACAGGAAGTCAACACAGGAAGCTGAATGGGAAGGACTGGGAGTGCTAGGGGAGGAGTCTGTGAGCAACGCATGAACGAGGCTGTGGTGCCCACGGACAGGATGTAGTGGTGAGAGCTTGGTAACGAGAGCTGACGGGGAAGGACTTGCAGTTTCTACATTTCCATACAGAGCTGCTGAAATGATGCTGCTGGTGGTATGTGTGTAAGGCATATTAAATTGTCAAGAAAATGGGTGGGTTGGTTGACTGAGGATACATCAAGGGCAACTGAAAAGGCTGGCTAGGATCCCAACCTAGTTGGAAGAGACCCCAGTGAATGTGTAAGTCAGTAAGTTGCCCTCATCCAATAAAGGGAAAAAGAAAAATAAAAACATTAGCCACCAAGTGGGTCAATTCATTAAAGCTTCTGCCCCCAGTGTCCAAATGCTGCTACCAGGCCAGACTGCATCACAGACAGATGCTCCACCCTGCTTCCTGGTCCATCTAAGGTAAAGCAAGTCTTACTTGTTAGTCGTCATCATCATCATCCTCTGGAACAAAAATGTCATGTTCCTCAAGTAGAGCAGCAAAGTTCTTGCTAATGAGCGTCCCAACATAGAGAAAGGGGATCACGATGGAAAACACACGGAGAAGGCCGAAGGACATCTGCAGAGGGTCAGAGTGGCGGCTGTGAGCTCCAGAGCTGCCTCTGGCAAGACCAAAGAAGACCTGGCCCTCTCATGGACATTCCCTCCTGTGGAACTCAGACCCATCATAAGCAACTTGATTTTAAAATCTTTGGAAAAATTCAGGGCAAGAAAAGGAACTAGAAAAGGAGAGGGCCAGGCGGGGTGTATCAGGCCTGTAATCCTAGCACTTTGGGAGGCCGAGGTGGGTGGATCACCTAAGGTCAGGAGCTCGAGAACAGCCTGGATAATATGGAGAAACCCCATCTCTACTAAAAATATAAAAAAATTAGCTCGGCGTGGTGGTGCATGCTTGTAATCCCAGCTACTTGGGAGGCTTAGGCAGGAGAATTGCTTGAACCTGGGAGGCAGAGGTTGCAGTGAGGCAAGATTGTACCATTGCACTCCAGCCTAGACAACAGAGTAAGACTCTGTCTAAAGAAAAAGAAAAAACAAAAGGAGATAAGGTGACTGTCATGGCCATCAAAGTGGATGAAAAGTCCACTGGAAAGAAAAGTCTAAGGCACCCTAGACATCTAAAGTTAGGACACAGCCTGCTAATTACTTTAAATCTCTACAGGCGGACGGGTGCGCCAGTACTAGGAGGGCTGGACTATGGTGAGCTCTACTTGAACACATGAAATACACAAAAACCTATGACAGAAAGATGTACAGTGAAGGAAGGCTGGGCACGGGGGCTCACACCTATAATCCCAGCACTTTGGGAGGCCAAGGGGGGCGGATCATCTGAGGTCAGGAGTTCGAGACCAGCCTGACATGAAGAAACCCCAAATACAAAATTAGCTGGGCCGGGTGGCGCATGCCTGTAAACCCAGCTACTCGGAAGGCTGAGGCAGGAGAATTGCTTGCACCTGGGAGGCAGAGGCTTCCGTTAGCCAAGATCACACCATTGCCCTACAGTCTGGGTAACCAGAGTGAAACTCTGTTTAAAAAAAAAAAAAAAGATGTACAGTGAAGGGATATTCTATACAGTTCATTAAGTAACAGGTTCCCTGATGCCTGAGAAATTTGATTTAAGCACATTAAATTTTAGAAACTAATGTGTGTGAAAGGGGGCATGTATTTACACTAAAAGACTATTTAGATAGATTGGGAAAGTGTGAGTAAAATCTGAGCAACATTTCCTCTTGTATTCCTGGAGTTTAAAAAAATGTCACTGTGCCTTCTGATAAGGCAGCTCTTTCCCAACGTGGACCTTGCAGTCAATTGTGTGTTAGCATAGGATAGACTAGCTTTAAGACAATTTGTTTTTTAACTCCCATACCACACAGCCCTGCAGTCATAAAGCAAACTTTTGTTTGCTATAAGGGACTGTTTCCGTTTTCCCTAGAAAAACTCAAGGGCATGTGATAGCGTTCAGTAGTGGAAAAAGATAGGACCTGGCAAGGACAGTATCAGCAAGAAACCGGGACGCTGCGGTCTCAGCGCAAGCCTTGGATATTGGCTTCACAGCTCTAGCCCGATTCTTCATTTGGAAAAACCGTGATTGTAATAATTCCCTGCACATCTATCAGGACTGTAAATCACATGAATTAAATACTAGGTGACAACTCATAAAAAGATAAGGGCTGTCCCACGTACCCCTTGTTTACAGAGTCCTTTCACAATTCATATTTCATCCCATAAACTAGGAGACAGGCAGGGCAGAGATTACAGGACTAAAACAGATTACAGGGAGGGCAGAGATTACAGGATTTAGATTACAGTCTAACTAGATGCACAGGGCCAAGTTTTCTGACTCCAGAGGAGCACTGCACCGTACCTCTCAGGATAATCTAATGTAAAAGGTCATCTTCCTCAGCGTTTGCCCCCATCTTCTGTCTACCTACCATTTTCTACCCACCTGTCAAAATTAGCAACTCATTAGCGCATTTATTTTCGGCCCGCCTTCCACTCTAAGGCAATCGTTATGATTGGCCTTGGCCGCAGTCAATCAGCGCCGCCCGCACGCATTCCCCACAATGATTGGCCTCAGCCCCTTCGCCCCGTCTCCAGGAAGACACTCACTTTGACTGGTTTGGGCAAAATGGCGCCGCTGCGGGTAACGATGACTGACCTCGACGGTACCAGGCTCCGGCCTGGGTCGCTCCGTGCCGCGGCGACATCGCCACCTTTCCTCAAGCTAGGCCCGCTCCGGAGAACCCCGGACCTGACGGCTGCCAACGCTAGCCAGCGAGCCGCTCCGGACGCCATCCCGCAGCTCCGCCCCTCGCCCGGGCACACGGACCCCACCGCCTGGCCCCGGTGCCGCCCTCGGGAAGAACGCCGCTCGAAGCCTCGCGAGACTTTGAGGAGCACACGCGAAACCCACTCAACCCGCGTAGTGCCGGCGCCTCCTGGGGCGGCCAGAGGGAGGTGTTTGTCACCGGCCTACGTGGTGACGTTACGAGAGCGGCGCAGCCGCGCAGCTGCATCTGTTCGCGTCCTGCTGGGCAGGGCCGCAGTCCAGGTCCCCGCACCTGGGACCGCCCGGCCGCCAGAGCAGGCCTCAGCGGCTGCGGAAAAAAACCTAGGGAGCCGAATGAGTAACATTGAAAAAGCTTTACTAGTGTTTTAACCGCGTACCAAGCACTGTAGCAATAAGAAAAAAAGGCCCGTGCGATCTGTGTATAAAACAAAGTGCAGTGGCTGCGGGGCTCCCAGGCAGGGCTGGGGAACAGGCCGGGCGCCCACCCTGGTTGCATCTCAGGCTCCTGGGGGTAAGAGGCTGTGAGCCTCCGCCTAAGGCCTAGTTGGGTGCCGGTCGGTCCTGCCCGAGGCCCCAGTGAGGGTAGCAGAGGCTAGGGACGGCAGGTTGTCTGTGTGTGGGAGGGGGTGTCTCCTCTGGGGCTCTGCGTCTTCCGCCCAGCCTCTGCCATCGCACCCCTAAGGCGTCAGTCTGGTCAGGCTCTGGTGACCCAGCACTTTGCTTCCCAGAACAATAGAAAAAACACGTTCGGGCCGGTGCTGTGGCTCATGCCTATAATCCTAGCACTTTGGAAAGCCGAGATGGGTGGATCACCTGAGGTCAGGAGTTCGAGACCAGCCTGGCCAACAAGGCGAAACCCCAGTATCTACTAAAAATACGAAAATTAGCCAGGCGTAGTGGTGGGCGCCTATAATCCCAGCTACTCGAGAGGCTGAGACAGAATCGCTCAAACCCGGGAGGCGGAGGTTGCGGTGAACCGAGATCGCCCCCACAATACTCCAACCTGGGCGGCAGAACAAAACTGTCACAAAAAAAAAAAAAAAAGAAAAAACAGGCTGGATGCTGGGAATAGTAGCAAGGAGGGGTCCTGGCAAGTACACGCTAGGTGACAAACAGGGCTATGAGAGTTCCCAGGTGGTTTCTAGAGCAGCTTCACTTGCAAGAACACTTTTACCGGAGCCCAGCCAGGAGAGAGATAGCACAGGAAACGGAATCCCGTGTCCAAGCTCCTGGAATGCCCAGGACTGAGAGCCAGAGCAACCAGCTTTCTCCAGGAACCACACTGCCTCCCCACCTCTTTAACCCCTCACTTGGCAGCTCCAGGAGTTGGCTGCTGAGGACAGAGTACAGGAGGGCATTTTGCTGACATAAAAAGCTACTAGCCCTTCTGGGGCAAGGTCCAGCACCATCTGTTAACAGGGCAGCCAGAGAGAAAGGATGGGGCCCCAAATTCTTAGCAGAATAAATCTCTCTTCACTGGCCAAAGACTCACTGCCTCAAAGGGCCCTACCCAAATTGTTGAGTGAGGATTCCGTCCCCAGTCTTCCCACCCTTCTCAGGAAGAGCTGAGTCCCAGAAACTCCTATGACATGGTAAATCCCCTTTCTCTGACAATGTCGGAGTCTCAAGCCAATACTGCAGCCAACCTCGGATTTAAATGCACATGAGACTCCCCAGGTTGGAATCTGAGTCTGGCGTATAGGTCAAAGGTAGGGCAAGCCTGTGACACTCTCAGGTGACATTGCCCACTTCCTCCATTTCATTAATATCCCCTGGGAGGGGGCAGTCAGGCCAGTGCAGTCAGGAGTTTGGGCCGGGCGCAGTGGCAGCTGATCAAGCCCCTTTCCTCTCTGGGCCTCAGGAAATAAAAAGGTTGGAAGGAATGGTCCCTCAGTCCCTTCCAGACACACGGGTGGATCTGGAACCTGGAGAATGCCTAAATAGCAGGAAGGAGAGAACCCATGTCACCTCCCAAAATGCAACCTTGGAAATGGGTAAACATTTAACTCCTGAAAAAGAACTGGCCCTGGTTTCCAGAATCACAGTGCCCAGGCTTAGGGCTTATCCTGTTCCTCACATTCTGGCTGGGTCCCCTGGGCCCTCTGCTGCCAATGCTGCTGCAGCTTCATGATCTCCTGGCCATACCAGTCATGCAGGGTAGAGAAATCGGAGGTCTCAGGGGACACGGGACTCTGCCCCCTGCCTAGGAGGAGGCTGGCAGGACCCTGTAGCTCCCGCTCAGCCAACCCCAGTCCTGCAGACCTGCTGCCCGCTTCTTCAACCAAGCCCACAGGGCTGCAGTCCTTGGAGAGGGGGTGGCCATTCTCCAGGACCACAGACCGGTTGTTACGAGCCTGGGGCTTACAGCGGCTGGCAGCGGGCTTCCAGGATGAGTGGTGTTGCAAAGCCAGGCTCTGGCGTGCGTCCTGCAACTGGCTCTCCAGCTCTCGTACCACCAGGCGCATGTAGCCAAAGCTTGCCCGGGACAGCGCCTTCACCCAGGCCTCCTGGGCTGCAGGCCCTTCTGCAGCAAGCAGGTGTGGGTGCACTCCAGGGGCATCAAAGCAGATGGCAAAGGCAAACTCCTCGGGCACGGGAGCCTCGGCCAGTTCCACTGTGCAGCCTTCCAACACCACCAGGCTCAGTGGGGCCCGGCCCTTGCGACTCTCAAAGGAAAACAGCAGGTTGCCCTTGAGGACAAACCAGCATCTTCGGCCAGTGCCACTGGGGGTTGGTGGGGTCCCTGGGCTCCCCCAGGTGCGCAGGAAGCCCATGTGGTCTGCTGGGGAGTCGCTGAGTGCATAGTGAGCCACACTCCTCTCGTTCAGCTTCATGGCTCCCACGGGAACTGTGGGGCGAGAGAAGTGGCAGCGGATCAGAGAGGAAGGTGGCTCCATGCCACCCTGGGGAAAAGCACTGGCTCTGGAGGTGACCTGGGCCCCATCCCTGGGGCTCCTACTCACTTGCCGTGTCCGTAAGACCCCTAATGTCTCCTGAGAGGTAGGCTCATCTTTCCTTCCTTTTCTCTCAAAGGGTTGTTGTGAGGATCATGCAAAAAAAAATCTCAATAGCAGACTTGGAGAAAATAACAAGATTGGATCAGACAGGAGTCATGGCAGGACCTGGGCAAGGCTTTCTAAAATCCAAAGAAACAGGCCCCAACTGAGCTGAAATGGATCACAGACCCATGGAAACCATTGTGCTTAAACTATTCCCTAATCTGGGGTCCTCTCAACTCCAACTCTGAGGCCAAACCTCCAGGGTTCCCATGACCCTCCTCGGCCTGTACTGGCCTCTTATTTGCATATAGCAGTTGAATCTTATTGACCTAAAGGCAGAAGCTGAGGCACAAAATATAACTTTCAAGAGTTTACTTGAGCCAAAGTGAGGACAACTGCCCAGAACAAACGTTAGTTGTCGTGGGGTGTGCTGCGTTGGGCCTTTTTTACAAGCAGCTTCTTATAGGCAGAAGGAGGCAAGGATGACAGAGTTATTTGGCAGGAATTCTCCTTGGTTTACAGAAATAACATTGATTGGCCGGGTGTGGTGGCTCACACCTGTAATCCCAGTACTTTTGAGTGGCTGAGGCAGGTGGATTACCTGAGCTCAGGAGTTCGAGACCAGCCTGGCCAACATGGTGAAACCCCATCTCTACTAAAAATACAAAAACTAGCTGGGCATGGTGGTGGGCACCTAGCTACTCGGGAGGCTGAGGCAGGAGAATCGCTTGCTCCCAGGAGGTGGAGGTTGCAGTGAGCCGAGATTGCGCCATTGCACTCCAGCCTGCTTGACAAGAGTGAAACTCTTTCTCAAAAAAAAAAAAGAAGAAAGAAAAAGAAATAGCATTGATCAGTGATTGGCTATACATTGTTGAACTACAGGGTGTCCAGTGTACGGCATTTTATGGCTACTTGGTATCACTCTAGAGCTACGTAGCAAGTGGCTTCAAGAGGTAATTCTTGACCTTTTGTAGCTCATGAGCGTGATGACTGGGTGTTCATGTGCATGTGTGAGATGTGCTGCCTTCGAACCTTGTTACCATGTGGGCACATTACTGGTCTGACATAAAAAAGAAAAGAAAAGAAAAAATAAAAAGAGACGATTCTTTAGCTCTAGGGAGGACTAAGACTTGACAGCCGTTTCATTTCAGTATGTCTGGGCCCGATTATTTAAAGGGGCTCTAATTCCACAGATAAAACATTATTTTTCTCTCTCAATCTGCAGTCTTCAGGGACAGATGGGGACCTACTCTGTAAACAAGAATGAGGCACAAACCCAGGGTACAGCTGAGAAGAGCTAACCACAACCACTGAGTGTGGGTGCCCCCAGGATCAATGAATGGCACATAGTCCAGCTGTCCGTACTCACCGAAAACCAAAGTCCAGCAGTGAGGGGATCTTGCCCAAGATTACATGACCAATGAGACACAGAGCTTGGTCTCCCAAATCCCTCACACTGTACTCACTTACCAGCAGGGCTCCCTGGGGGAGGGCAGAGACCTCTTGTCTGGCCACACAGCTCAGCCCTTGGACCACCTGATTCGCAGGGAGCCTGCAAAACAATTCTCAAGCCCAGTCAGCTCATCCCAAAGAATGAGAACTCCTACTCCACCTTCAAGGCCTCCACCAGGAATCCCTCTCTGATCCCTGAGAATCCCCTACCCATCCACCCAGCCAGGAACCCCTGAGCAACTTAAAGGGCTGCGTCCCCTTTGTCTTGTCCTTACTCTTCAGACCTCATCTCCTTGCGTGAGTCCAGGTCAGAGCTCTATGTGCCCTCATGGTTCCTAGCTTTTCCCTTCTAGTACTTGCTATTCAGTTTCTTTGTGGCTTTAACTGAAGTCACCTAATCTGGGACGCCTTCCACAATTACCATATCTAAGGTGGCCCTGACCACCAAGGTGGCTTGACCTAAGGTCACCTGACCAGTAGACCCCCCCCCCCATTTCTGGTTTGTTTCCTTCATCCCACAATGGTGTCATTTGTGTTAAAGCACTGCTCCCAGCCGCAGAATGCGTAGGGTGGGGCTCGGCTAGGTTCCCAGGAGAACCCCAATATCCAGCACTGTGCAGGGCTCAGAGAGGCCCTCGAGAGGGATCTGTTGAAGTAACAGGAAGATATCAGGCGGACAAAACAAAGTCTGCCGCCCTCCTGAAGCCTATATTCCCACGGGGGAAACACTGTAGGCACGCAAAATAAATACTAATAAATTAATGAGAAAATGGCTGGGCATGGTGGTTCACACCTGTAATCCCGGCACTTTGGGAGGCCAAGGCAGGCGGATCCCGAGGTCAGGAAATCAAGACCATCCTGGCTAAGACGCTAAAACCCTGTCTTTACTAAAAATACAAAAATTAGCCGGTCGTGGTGGTGCATGCCTGTAATCTCAGCTACTCTGGAGGCTGAAGCAGGAGAATCGCTTGAACCCAGGAGGCGGAGGTTGCAGTGGGCCGAGATTGCGCTACTGCACTCCAGCCTGGAAGACAGAGAAAGACTCTATCTCAAAAAGAAAAAAATTAATGAAATAATAATCAGTGAAATAAGAGCTAACATAAGGACCGGTAATGCTGAGGGTTATGAAGGAAAACCAGCCAGGCTCTGAGATGGGGAGAGAGGCCACTCCAGTAGGGGTGGCCCAGGAAGTGGGAGGAGGAGGTCACAGATGTTCGCCAGAGGAGTGGCCTCACTGGTGGTCCTGGGCCCAGCACTGGGGCACATGGAGCGGGTGGGCAGTTCGTGGGGCCGTGCCCCCTCCACTCCCCCGCGCCTGGGCAAGGGCGCTCCCTCCTCTCCACCAGTAGGAGGGCCAGACCCGCCGGCACACCCGGCCTCCCGCCCGCCTCTGCGTCTTCCTGGATTCTTTTGTTGGAGGAGAGGCAGGATGGGGACGCGGGACCGCCGGGCCAGTGGCCACTGCGGGGAGCCCCGACCCGACTGTCACCCTGAAACAGGGGTCACCTCAGTCAGGATCTCCCCGGCTGCCGCTTCGGTTTCCGTGTCCTTGCGTCGGGGCCGTTCCCGCCACATCCCCGGGACCACCTCCTCCCGGAGCCCGCCGGGCCCACTCTCACCTCCCACTGCCGATCGCACCGAAGCCCAGGAGAGCGATTCTGGCTTCAGACCCCGCGCCTCCGCCTGGGTCGCAAACGTGGCCGCGGAATCTGGGAGACCCCGCCCGGGAGGCTCGAGTTCCCGCCCTTCCCCGCCCAGTAATCACCAGGCCCAGGATCTGCGAGGTCGCCTAGGGATCCGCAAGGGCGGGAAACTGAGGCCCGAGAGGGTCACAGAGCTGGTTGGTGCCAGCGGCCTCGAACCCGGAGGACCCCCTCAGACGGTCCGCCGGCCTCGGACCCAGCCCACCGTCCGGAAAACTCAGTCTTCCCCTCTGGTCCCCCTCTTCCCCCTCTCCCTGGCCGGCCCACTTCCCCGGCAGATCCAAACTGGGATGGTCTCACTCTGGGCACCTCCTAAGGGCGGGCTCCTACACAGCCCTAGAAGCACGGACAAGCTTTCCTGGCCACCCACCGGGCCACCGGGTCCGCTGATTTCTGCCTCTGGGAATTACCCATTTCTATTTCCCTAACCTGAAACCCACCAGCAGCCCCCAGGCTCTGCCCTAGTGAGTCCAGGAGGAGGCCTGCGGTGAAGGTCACAGGAATACACAACCAAACCCAAGGGACTGGAGCTTCTGGAAGGCCCTGGAAGCCAGAGCTGTGCTCAAACATCTGCCCATGAACTTGGCTCCCACCTCAGGGCCTTTGCAGCCTAGAATGCTCTCCCTTCCCACCCCGAGCTGCAGCTCCGCTCCTCAGGACCGCTTCCCGTCAGGCATTTGAGTCTCAGCTCAGAGGTCCTCTCCCCCACAGCTGTAAAGCAGCCTGGCCTGCAGTGCGCCCCATCCCTGGGATGTTGTTTTTATCAGAGCACTCACCGCTGGACTAAACGTTCCTACACTCATGCTTTTATTTTCCTGTTTATTGTCTGTCTCCCCTACTAAATTTTATTTAATTCATACTTTAAATCATAATAAATGTATCAGAAGGTAATAACGTGGCATGGAAACAGAGCAGGGTAAGGGAGACGGGAAATTGTAGGAATTGGGAGCCTGCGATTACAGATAGACTGGTCAGGGTGGTAGGCCTCATTGAGAGAGCAACACTGGACATGTGCTTGAAGGAAATGAGGGAGACAGCCATGCCAATATGGGGGGATCATTCCAGGCAGAGGAAACAGTCAGCACGGTGGCCCTGAGGCCTGTTGTGTTTGAGGACCTGCAAGAAGGTCAGTGAGGCTGGGAGGGTGGGAGGGGGTGGGCAGTAGGAGGTGGGGTGAAGGGGTGGGTGGTAAGGTCTCACCGCCATGAATGGCAGGGTCACCTCTGTGGCTGCACGTACACCCCAGATGAGTTCCCAGAAGAAACGATCAACCCCTGCGGCACCTAACTAACCTGAGACCTTCTTCTATTGTTTCTTATTCCGGCCTCAATTGACAAGGCCTTGGATTTTGTAACTGAGCTCGGCCAACCTGGTGACTCCACACCCTGCGACCCTCTCCCAGCCTGCAAACCTACAACCCACTCCCAGCTTGCAGAAAAATGCCCTAAACTTACTTCTGCAACTTTCCACTGTTTACCCCAAACCTATAAAACCAACTTCTATCCCTCTGCCCTTTGCTGACGCCCTTATCTGCCTCAGCCCGCCCACACCCAGGTGAATAAACAGCTGTGTTGCTCACACAAAGCCTGTTTGGGGGTCTCTTCATTTACAGCCCACGTTTTAACATTTGGTACTGAAAACCCAGGACGGGGGTACTCCTGTGGGGAGACCAGCCGCTGTGAAGAGACCTACCTGAGACCTCAACACATCAGACTAGACCAGCCCAGCCCAGCGGCTCGCGCCTTCCGTGCTGAACAGCTCTCTCGCCAGCTTCAGATCAGGTAAGCAGTCTCTCTCTGCCCCTCTTTCTCTCTCTTTTCCTTTACATCTTTCTCCTTCTAGTAAAGACAAAGAGACACTCTTCATCCGTGTAGAGCCGGAGGAGACAAGTCTCTACTTCTTGCTCCAAAACTCCGATGTTGGTCACGGACTTGAGAAGACTCTTCCCTTGGTGTCTGCCCAGTTGTGGGGATGCCTTCCTTGATCACTCACCCACGTTACAGCCCAGGAATCAGTCAGGGATGCCTACTGAGAACGCTAGTAGCTGCTCGCTCCTTCTAATCTCTACTCTACTTTTTTCATTAAAACTTATCTCCTTCGCTATGAACAACTCTCAGCCCTCTATTCCTCAATCCTCACCTCTAGCCTGCATCCTAAAACACCTAAAACTTCTTCAACTGTTGCCCAATCTGAAACCTAAACATCTCTGTAGCACGGCCCGGCCTCAGTCCAAATGACCAGAAAAAGGCACTTTCGATTTTTCTATTCTGTGAGACCTGGACCATTTTTTTCAACAAATGGGCAAATGCTCTAAGGTGTCAGACATCCAGGCATTTTTTTTACACTCTAATTCCTCCCAAATCTCTGCTCCTTCTCTCCCTCCCGTCCGCCCCGCCTGCCTCTGCCAGTGACCCAGAATCCTCCTGGTCCATCAGCCCTTCCTACGTTTCTTCTCCCTGCCCGTCTGAACCAAACCCCAGTCCAGGCCCAGCCCTACCCCCAGCCTTCCTCCTCTTCCTCTGCCCACAACCCACCTCCTTATCCCCCTCCTGTCACCTCCCCACCTCATCCGGGGCCCCGCTTACAGTTTAGTCCTGTGGCTACCTCCTCCGCCCCCGCCCAACAATTACCCCTTCCAGAGGTGGCTGGAGCTGAAGGCACATTTAGGGTGCACTTTCCTTCCTCTTTCTCCAACCTTTCCCAAATTAGCCAACATCAAATCCTCCAATACTTAACCCAGTCCTGTCATCTCACCTGGAGTGACTTGAAATGTCATCCTTACTTCCACTCTCACCCCTGAAGAACGCTTAATATGCATTTTATCGGGCCGGGCGCGGTGGCTCAAGCCTGTAATCCCAGCACTTTGGGAGGCCGAGGCGGGTGGATCACGAGGTCAAGAGATCGAGACCATCCTGGTCAACATGGTGAAACCCCGTCTCTACTAAAAATACAAAAAATTAGCTGGGCATAGTGGCGCGTGCCTGTAATCCCAGCTACTCAGGAGGCTGAGGCAGGAGAATTGCCTGAACCCAGGAGACGGAGGTTGCGGTGAGCCGAGATCGCGCCATTGCACTCCAGCCTGGGTAACAAGAGCGAAACTCTGTCTCCAAAAAAAAAAAAAAAAAAAGCTACAGAAATTAAAATCTGGCCCTCAAACCCCACAGCAGGAATTAATCAACCTCACCTTCAAAGCATTCAATAACAGGGAAGGGGCCGCCCGGAGGCAGCACATCTCAGAACTTAATCACATTGGGGCCACCCACCCCACCCTGCCTTCTTGGCAAGGACCTGTCTCCTTGGCCCCCATAACTGTTGTGCGAATTGACAGCAGGGCCTCCAGGCCTCTCACAACTCCCCGAGTCTGGTGTCAGTTAGGCCACTCCTTTCCACGTTCTTTCCTAATCATCCCCACTTGTCCAGTTCCCCTGTTAGGCTGAGACACCCCGGCAAAACTGTCTGCCTCCTTAACTGTTCCTGGGCTACAGCCGCGCCTCATTGCTACCCTCCTCCCTGAACCTGTACCTCCCTCAATAGCTCCCCTTATGTCCCCCTACCTTAATCTTAGGGTACGGGAAACCACCTCCCCATCCCTTGCTACAAGTCACTCACCCCTCATCATCCCCTTAAAACCTAACCACTCTTACCCCGCCCAGCGCCAGCACCCCATCCCACAACAGGCTTTAAAAGGCCTAAAGCCTGTTATCACCTGTCTATTGCAACATGGCCTTTAATTCCTACAAACTCTCCTTACAAGTCCCCTGTCCTAGCTGTCCAAAAACCAGACAAATTCTACAGACTAGTCCAAGACCACCGCCTCATTAATCAGACTGTACTTCCCATCCACCCAGTTGTACCAACCCCTATACCCTCCTATCTTCCACACCCTCTTTCACAACTCACTGTTCTGTTCTTGACCTCAAAAACGCTTTTTTTCTAAAGACCAAATTTCTTCCCTGTCTCTTATAATCCTTCACCAGTATACACACGCGCTCCCTGCAAACCGCATCCAGTTAGTTTCCCAAACCCCAACCCCATCCACTAAACAATGGCTGCTGTCCTTCCTGGCGTTGGAGGATACTTTCGCCTATGGATACCAAGTTTTGCCCCTCTAACCAAAGCACTTTATAAACTTACAAAAGGAAACCTATCCGACCTCATAGACCAAAAATCCTTCCCCCATTCTTCCTTCCATTCTTTAAAAAAGGCCGTAGAGACTGCTCCTACGTTAGCACTCCCCAGCTCCTCTCGACCATTCTCTCTACGTAGCAGAAATAAAAGGCTGTGCCATCAGGATTCTTACCCCGGAGCCGGGCCCACAGCCCACAGCCTTTTTATCCAAACAACTTAACCTCACAGTCCTGGGCTGGCCCTCATTCCTATGCGCAGCAGCAGCTGCCGCCCTGATGCTCTTAGAATCCCTCAAAATCGCCGGCCGGGCGCGGTGGCTCAAGCCTGTAATCCCAGCACTTTGGGAGGCCGAGGTGGGTGGATCATGAGGTCAAGAGATCGAGACCATCCTGGTCAACACGGTGAAACCCCGTCTCTACT
>NW_016107750.1:551621-568655 GCF_001604975.1 Cebus imitator
AAAAAAAAAAAAGAATCCCTCAAAATCACAGGCTCCGCCCCACTTACCCTCTATAGCTCTCACAACCTCCAAAGTTTAGTTTCCTCTTCACACCTCACACACTTTCAGCCCCTTGCCTTCTCCAGCTTTATGTGGTCGCCCTTCCTACTTAAACCACACCTCAGAAAATTTCTGTTTCTATTATTTTGTCTAACTGTGCTCAAATTCACTGCACTCATTTATTTTTACATGCCCTGCTTCTGTTTAGGCTGCTGGTTTACACTTTTCCTCCGGGCAATCACAGCCGATATTTCACTCTTAATCCGGCCCCCGTTCTCTGCTCGTCCTCAATCTTGTTCATTCGGGTGAGTGGTTACTTACAGATACCGCAGGCCTTCTCAAACACCAGGAAAACAAAAGCTCTCCCTCTGCACAGTTACCCCACCAAGCCCCACTACAACCTTGAACAGCTGCAGCCCTTGCTGTTTCTCTTGGCATTTGGGTCCAAGAACCCAGCACCCCCTAGAACACTTTCTCATCTTTTCAGTTTACAGCTCCAGTTCTTTCTGTCTAAGCCAAGGACTTTTTTTCCTCTGTGGTTCTTACATCTGCCTTCCTACCAACTGGACAGGCACTTGTACCCTAGTTTTCCTTAAGCCCAAAATTCAGTTTACCAACGGAGACGAAAGCCTCCGGGTTCCCCCTGTGGTCCTGACATGTCACAAGGGGGTCTTTCCATTGATCCTCTTACTCGTAGGGTTAGGAGTTACTACTGCACTCGGCACAGGTATAGCAGGCCTTACCACTTCAATTGTCTCCCTCCCTAGCCTCTCTAATGATTTCTCTGCTAGCATTGCAGAATTAACTCAATCACTATCCCTTCTTCAAGCTCACGTAAATTCCCTAATTGCAGTTGTCCTCCAAAACCTCAGAGGTCTTGATTTACTGACTCCTGAAAAAGGAGGTCTTTGTCTATTTCTTGAACTCCTGACCTCAGATGATCCGCCCACCTCGGCCTCCCAAAGTGCTAGGATTACAGGCGTGAGCCACCACGCCCAGCACTGTCTTTGTCTATTTCTAAATGAAGAATGTTGTTTTTATGTACACCAGTCCGGCCTTGTATATGATGCCATCAATAAATTAAAAGAGCCCAAAAGCTCACTAATCAGGCAGATAACCATCTGGAGCTGGCTGGACTGGCTGGACACTCTCTAATGGAGTCATGGCTTCTTCCAGTCCTTAGTCCTCTGCTACCTATATTTCTCCTTCTCTTATTTGGACCCTGTGTTTTCCAGTTAATCTCTCAATTCCTACAAAATTGTATACAAGCAACAAGCAATCAGTCAATATGACAAATGATCCCTCTAACAACCCCACAATATCACCCCTTGCCCTGAGGTCTCCCAGCAGTCTAAATTCTTTACCATTTTCAGGTGCCCACACCGCTCCCAATCCCACTTGAAAAAACCCTGAGAAACATTGCCCCATCACCCCTCTGTGCCGGTCTCCCTAATAGTCCACTGCCCTCCACTCTTCATTTCTTTTTCCTTTATATTACTACTATAAAAAGACAGGAATGTAAGGTCTGACGGAGCTAAGAACCTCAGCCCACCCGCACCCAGGTGAATAAACAGCCATGTTGCTCACACAAAGCCTGTTTGGGGGGGTGGGGAGGAATCTCTCCATTCAGAGTGTGTGTTTTAACAGTGTAAATCTGGGAGGCTGTTGGTCTAGACAGTGCTGTAAGGAGGGACCTGAGCGATTTCATTGCTGCTCCGGCTGCTGTGGAGAGAATCCATGTCAGTGGAAGCTGAAGACCAGTGAGGAGCTTGCTGCCACGATCCAAACAAGATGTCATAAGGGTGGCGAGAGAAGAGAGGGAGAGGCAGCAAGATTTAGAATGGCTTTTGAAGGTAGAGAACACAGGATTTGCTGAGGGGCTGGATGTGGGGCGTGAGGGAAAGAGCAGGCAGGACTGCGCAGTTTTGGCTTGTGCACCTAGGAGAGTTATCATTATCTGAGATGTGGGAAGTGGCCGGTATGTGGTCTGGGTTATGTTTGAGATGCCCAGTGGCCATCTGAGTGAAGGTGCTGTTGGGGCTCAGAAAGCGATGCCTAAAAATATGTCACTTGGGCGTGCTGAGTACTTTGAACCAAAGGACTCTGGAAGAGCCTCAGAAGCAAAGTCTCTCTCTCTGACCTCCTGCCCCCCTTCTTTTGCTTTTCTTTCTCCTGCAAGGCAGGCCATAGAAACTAAAATTCCTCCTCCCCAAGGTGAGTTATAGAAACTACAAATGTTACTGGAAACATCCCCCACCTTTCTGTCAGACCTAGCCATAAAGGAATCCTCTGACCTACCCTGTCTAATACTAGGTCGTAAGACTCTCATTCCAGAAGCGGTCTTGCCCTCTTTCCAGGAGGAGGGAATGCCACACAGAGAGAACAAGAAGAATCTGAACAGACAGACCTTGCTGGGTTTCCACACTCAGCTGTTACCATTAAACCATTCCCTTTTGTCTAATCGCGTTTATACACAGTTGTCCATTCCTTATCCCTTTTTTTCTGTTGCCCAGGCTGGAGTGCAGTGACACAATCACAGCTCACTGCAACCTCGACCTCCTGGGCTCAGGCAATCCTCCCACCTCAGCCTCTCAAGTAGCTAGGACCACAGGAAACTGCCAGGCTAATTTTTAAATTTTTTGTAGAGATGGAGTCTCACTATGTTGACCAGGCTGTTCTTAAATGTCTGCCCTCCTGCCTCAGGAAGCGATCCGCCTGCCTCAGCCTTCCAAAGTGCTGGGATTACAAGTGTGAGCCACCGCACCCGGCCAGGACCGTGCATTCTTCATCAAACTGAGACATAAAGTTTTCCCTGAATATTTGGGTCTTCTGAAGACTCTCAAGTCATATAAAACATTTCAGTAAATCAATCTGTTATGCTTTTCACTTGCTAACCTATCTTTTGTTTATAGGAGTGTCCGCTGGGACCCTTGGGATGAGTGAAGAAAAATATCACACCTTTCTGCCCTTACAATCCCAGAACAAAGCATTTGGCACCTAGCAGTTTCTCAATAAATACCTGATGAATGAATAAAGAAAGAAATAGCCGAGCCCGTGCAAGCAGTCCCTGACCCTCAGGCAGAGAAGGGGAGCCGCCTGCTTTGCTGCCTCCCACGAACTTTCCTTGTAGACTATTAATACTCGACTTCCATTTTCCCAGCAGCTGGCGGGGGCCTTGCTTGAGGCTGTCTCTCATTTCCTCTGCACAAAACCCTCAGCAGGTATTCACTGCACAGACGCTTACTGAGCGCCCACGGTGAGCCTGGCACGATCCTCGCCCTCGTGGTCCCCACAGAGATGGAAGGGCAGGCCTCGTGGGGTGCGGACCACAAACGACATCCAGTCCCAAACCCGGTCTGCCAATACCAGCCTCGCTAGCGCGCAGGGCGGGAGCCCAGTGGGGCGGGGCTTAGGGGGGCGGCCGGAGGGCGGGGCACTGGGAGGGCGATCCTGTAGTGGGCGGGGCACAGCGTTGCTAGGGGGATTCTGATAGGTTGCGCGGAGGGTTGTCCTCGTGAGGCCCCGCCCCGCTGGAACGCTGCGGGCTTCTCAGGTTACAGGATTGGAGACAGTAGCTGCCGCGGGACTGAGCGCTTCTGAAGGGTAAGTACGGCAGGCGGTGACTCTGTGGTTTTGGGGGGCCCAGGGCAGGAACCCAGACCCGGATGGGAGTCCGGAGCCTGGACCCAGCCCCACCCCTCCGCTCTTCCTGGACGACCTTGAGCCAGTCACTCCCTTTTTCTGAGGCCAGGCCGCTCCGAAGGCGGCCCGTGGGCGCTCGGGGCTCCTACCACTGCAGAGAGAGTGAGGTCTGACGTCCAAGACACATTGTTTAGTATTTATGAAGGAAGAACTCAAGCTCCGGGAAGTGATGGCTGGTGATAGGGCAGGGAACTTGGGGACGGAGTGTAGGATCCACGCCCAAGGTTGAGGGTGGCCGGGCTAGCCAGGCAGCCGTGACCCCAGTGCTTTTCTGACGTTTCTTAGCGTCCAGAACCCAACACATACAACTGATACTCGCAGAGCAGACCTGGTCAGGTCCTCGGACGCTGCGTCCAGAGCAATGCTGCTGAAGACAGGTACCTACACCGGCTGGGGTGGTTTGGGAGGGTCGACGTGAGTGCTGCAAGGAGTGCTTTGACTGGCCCTTCTTCCCTAATGTGGTTATGTGGGGAGACAGGTT
The DNA here is from genome assembly GCF_001604975.1 of Cebus imitator. NCBI lineage: Eukaryota > Metazoa > Chordata > Mammalia > Primates > Cebidae > Cebus > Cebus imitator. The sequence goes on from NW_016107750.1 coordinate 555,844, forward strand.
CTTCTTTTTCTTGGAGCTGGTCAGGAAGGGAGAAGATGCTTGCCCATTCAGGAATCAGTTTCCCTTCAAAGAGGCCCTTCCTTTCTCATCTCCTCTCCCTTAAGTCCAGAGGCTCTAACTGATGTGATATCAACATGTGCGGAGAACGGCCTTTACAGTCCCCACAGATAAGGAAACATCTTACAGATAGGGAAACTGAGGCCCGAGGGAGAAAAGGGAAAAGTGAGCTGATTGTGTGATTGTGTGTCTGTCCTGGCTGGCTTACTTCTTCTTTTTTTTTTTTTTTTTTTTTTTTTGTCGGGGTTTTTTTTTTTTTTTTTTTTTTTTTTTTTTTTTTGAGACGGAGTTTCACTCTTGTTACCCAGGCTGGAGTGCAATGGCGCGATCTCGGCTCACCGCAACCTCCGCCTCCTGGGTTCAGGCAATTCTCCTGCCTCAGCCTCCTGAGTAGCTGGGATTACAGGCATGCGCCACCATGCCCAGCTGATTTTTTGTATTTTTAGTAGAAACGGGGTTTCACCATGTTGACCAGGATGGTCTCGATCTCTTGACCTCGTGATCCACCCACCTCGGCCTCCCAAAGTGCTGGGATTACAGGCGTGAGCCACCACGCCCGGCCTTGGCTTACTTCTTAAGCCTCCCTGAGGATTCTTGAGGGTCTATGATAGACAGCAAAGAGCTCTGGACTGGGGCTTAGGAGACCAGGAGTCTGGCCAATGGTCCCAAACGATTTTTCAACCTTACTGTGGTGTGAAATTGACACATACTCAGTAGAAACCACAGTACCCATACAACCATTCCATTCACTTTCTGTATTCAGTAAATTGCATGAAATATTCAACAATTTATCATAAGATAGGCTTTGTGTTAGATGGTTTTGCCCAGCTGTAGGCTAATGTGCCTTGTTGGCACTTTTTTTTTTTTTGAGACAGAATCTCGGCCAGGCGCGGTGGCTCACGCCTGTAATCCCAGCACTTTGGGAGGCCGAGGCGGGTGGATCACGAGGTCAAGAGATCGAGACCATCCTGGTCAACATGGTGAAACCCCGTCTCTACTAAAAATACAAAAAATCAGCTGGGCGTGGTGGCGCGTGCCTGTAATCCCAGCTACTCAGGAGACTGAGGCAGGAGAATTGCCTGAACCCAGGAGGCAGAGGTTGCGGTGAGCCGAGATCGCGCCATTGCACTCCAGCCTGGGTAACGAGAGCGAAACTCCGTCTCAAAAAAAAAAAAAAAAAAAAAAAAAAAAAAAATAGAATCTCACTCTGTCACCCAGGCTGGACAGTGTGCTGGAATGCAGTGGTGCAATCTCCACTCACTGCAGCCTTCCCCTCCCAGGTTCAAGCAGTTCTACTGCTCAGCCTCCCAGTAGCTGGGATTACAGGCACACGCCACCTCATCCAGCGAATTTTTTTGCACTTTTAGTAGAGATGGGGTTTCACCATGTTGCCCAAGCTGGTCTTGAACTCCTGACCTGAGGTGATCCCCCTGCCTTGGCTTCCCAAAGTGCTGGGATTACAGGTGTGAGTCACTGCGCCTGGCCTGTCAGCACTTTTAAGGCAGGGTAGGCCCAGCTATGATGTTTGGCAAGTTAGAAGGTGTATTAAGAATATATATATATATGTATTTTTCATTCAATACACAGGTGCTCAACAGGTTGCTTCCTCCATATTAAGTATATTTTTGACATAATATTTTCTTTTTAAAAAAAATTATTGAGACAATGTCTCCCTCTGTCACAGCCCAGGCTAGAGTTTAGTGGCACGTTCTCAGCTCACTGCAACCTCCGCCTCTGGGGTTCAAGTGATCCTCTTGCCTCAGCCTTTTGAGTAGCTGGGATTGTAGGTGCACGCCACCATGCCTGGCTAAGTTTTTGGATTTTTAGTAGAGACAAGTTTTCACCAATTGGCCAGGCTGATATTGAATTCCTGACCTCAAATGATCCACCTGCCTCGGCTTCCCAGAGTATTGGGCTTACAGGCGTGAACCACTGCGCCCAGTGATATTTTCAACTTACGCTGGGTTTATGAGAATGTAGCTCCATGGCAGGCCTAGGAGCATCTGTATAGTTAAGTTCTGTATATGGGATGGGAAGAGCTGATGGGGGGTATAGTAAGGAAGTAGCTTCAAGTGTTTGTTTTGCTAATTCGAGCACTGGTGATGGCCAGACCTCAAACCACTGCCTGGCCCAGGCACCATCCTCCTACTTAATGCTTTGCAGGAGCCAGTCATTGCAGGAAGAATGGCTAAACCCAAGAGACCAGTTTCCCTAATATATAGGCAGGCAGCCTCTGTAGGGCTGAGCAACATACGGATAGGGTGGAATGAGGGCTGGAGCTGTGGGGGCCACTGGCAGTCACCATCCCCTCCTCCCTGGCCCCCTAGTGCTCTTGCTGGGGCATGTGGCCCAGGTGCTGATGCTGGACAATGGGCTCCTGCAGACGCCACCCATGGGCTGGCTGGTCTGGGAACGCTTCCGCTGCAACATTAACTGTGATGAGGACCCAAAGAACTGCATCAGGTAAGGTCTGCATCCACCTGGCAAGCCTTGCCCAGGGCCCTGCAGAGTGGGGGGCAGGAGGTGGAGGGTCGGCCAGAAAAGAAGGCAGGGTCATAGTTCTCCATCCCAAAGACTGCAGACAGAAGTCACTTAGACTGTCAGATGCCTAACCCCAGCCTAGCCCCATGACCTACCTGGGGCCTCTATAGGGACTGTCAGGCCCCAACCTGGTCATGAGGCAGAGACCTTACAGGGCCCCAGCCCATGAGATAAAAAGGTCAGGCCAGGCCCCCTGTAATCCCCCTGACCCAGTCCTGCCTTTTGGCCTGGGGCCAAAGGCCCTGAGGACCCAGCCCATGAGATAACTGTTAAAACGTCAGGCCAGGCCCCTTGTCTGGGAGGCCTGGGTCAGTGGTTTGGCTTTGGGCCAGCCACACTTTTCAAGCCAGCTTGCTTATGGCTCATGGCACAATCCTTGGTGGTCATTTACACCGATACCTGGCTTAGGCCTCAGCAAGGTCATGGTTTTTTGAGACAGAGTCTTGCTGTGTCACCAGGCTGGAGTGCAGTAGCACCATCTTGGCTCACTGCAACCTCCATCTCCCAGGTTCAAGTGATTGCCTTGCCTCAGCCTCCTGAGTAGCTGGAGCTATAGGCATGCGCCACCATGCCCAGTTAATTTTTTGGTATTTTAGTAGAGATGGGGTTTCACCATGGCCAGGATGGTCTCTATCTCCTGACCTCGTGATCTGCCCACTTCAGCCTCCCAAAGTGCTGGGATTACAGGCCTGAGCCACCAAGCCCGGCTGGTCATTTTTTTTTTTTTTTTTGACACGGAGTCCTGCACTGTCACCCAGGCTGGGGTACAATGGTGCAATCTCTGCCCACTGCAGCCTCCCCCTCCTGGGTTCAAGTGATTCTTCTGCCTCAGCCTTCTGAATAGCTGGGATCACAGGTGCACACCACCACACCCGGCTTTTTTTGTATTTTTAGTAGAGACGGGGTTTCACCACATTGGCCAGACTGGTCTCTAACTCCCGACCTCATGATCTGCCCACCTCAGCCTCCCAAAGTGCTGCGATTACAGGCATGAGCCACCACGCCCAGCTCGGTCATGGTTTTTATAACCCAGAGTCAATCAGAGCTAAGGCAGGGTGTGGGTGAGGACTGAGCTGGGTCCCTGAGCTGCCCCATCCCTCTGCCCCTCACTAGTGAGCAGCTTTTCATGGAGATGGCTGACCGGATGGCACAGGATGGATGGCGGGACATGGGCTACACATACCTTAACATCGATGACTGCTGGATTGGTGGGCGTGATGCCAGTGGCCGCCTGATGCCAGATCCCAAGCGTTTCCCTCATGGCATTCCCTTCCTGGCTGACTACGTGAGCTGCACCCCAGCCCTGCCCTTGGCCTCAGGGCTAGACTGCCCCTTTCACCCTACCTTGCTTAGGGCTCATTTACATAGTCCTTGTTTGAGATCTCACAGTCTACTATGGGAAACAAATGAACACTGACTTTGGGCCGGCTGTGGTGAGTGAGAGCCAGAAAGAGCATCTTACTCAGCCTGGGATTCCAGGAAGGTTCCCTGGATGAGGCAGTTCTTGAGCTCAACCCAGAGAGATGGCATAGGAGGCAGAGAGGATGGCAGGAGCAAACACCTAGGGGCAAGAAACAGCTGCTGGGAGGTATGTGTTGGGGGAAGGGTGGGCCATTGTGGGCAGAGGCCTGGCCAGCATGCTGGGGTCCTCTCCTTTGGTCAGTGGGAACCACTGAAGGTTTAATGGGGCCCAGTCAGATGTACCTTGAGGAGGCTCCCTGAGGGTCCTGCTTGATACCACTGTGCCCTCAAACACCCATAGGTTCACTCCCTGGGCCTGAAGCTGGGCATCTATGCAGACATGGGCAACTTTACCTGCATGGGTTACCCAGGCACCACACTGGACAAGGTGGTCCAGGATGCTCAGACCTTTGCGGAGTGGAAGGTGGATATGCTCAAGCTGGATGGCTGCTTCTCCACAGATGAGGAACGGGCCCTGGGTGAGTTATGTAGCTGGCTGGGGCACACAGGTAGACGGGGCGGGTGGCTGTGGAGACCCACCAGCGCCAACCTGGCTGAGCTTCCCAATTCCCCTCACCTAGGGGTTAAGGGGATTGTGGCTCCCAGGTTCCCTATATATGGGGTGGCAGCATAGCCCACCCCGGAAGCATTTGAGGCTCTGGGTACGTGGGGAGGCACCTACTCTTCGGAGCCTGTTTCCTCACTCACATCTGCTGGGAAAAGGTTTGGGCTGAGGGCCCAGACTGCCTCCTCAGGCCTGAAACAGGTTGGGCTTTCTCCAGGGTACCCCAAGATGGCTGTTGCCCTGAATGCCACAGGCCGCCCCATTGCCTTCTCCTGCAGCTGGCCAGCCTACGAAGGTGGCCTCCCCCCCAGGGTAAGCCATTCTGCACCCTGCCTGATGGTACTTCCCTCAACCAGGCCTCCTTGCCTCCTCAGTGCCAGGCTTCAGGGAGGTGGCCTTCCAGAGCCAGGACTATTCTCACCACAGATGCCCCCATGCTGATCTGTAGGTGTCTACAGACCTACATAAGTACCTGCAAAGAGCGGGTGGGCTCAGCCAGCTCAGAGAGGTGTGTGTTGGAGGGAGAGGCAGGCCTTAAAGAAGAGGCCCTTGAGAGGTGGGCTGAAGGAGTTGGCATCTGAGGCAGGAGAGCCATCAGTGCTGGCACACAGCCCCCAGGATCCCGGGAGGTGCCCAGTGGACAAGAAGACCCAGGAGGGCAGGGTAGGCTTCTGGCACCAGCATGCACAGAGGGGAGACTCTGGTAGCTCCAGAGCAGGGCACTGTCTCAGAGGCCTTTGTCACCCTGAGCAAGATGATGGGACCTGTTCTCTTCCCCCTTCCCCACCCTCTGTGTCTCCCGCTGAGTCTCCCTAACTCCTGTGTGGGTCTCTGGGCTGCAGCGTGTGATTCTGGTGCTGGACTCCACCTTCCCCTTGACATCCAGGTGAACTACAGTTTGCTGGTGGACATCTGCAACCTCTGGCGCAACTATGATGACATACAGGACTCCTGGCAGAGCGTGCTCTCCATCCTGAACTGGTTTGTGCAGCACCAGGACATACTGCAGCCGGTGGCCGGCCCTGGGCACTGGAATGACCCCGACATGGTACCAGGATGGAGGGGGATGTCCCTAGGCCCACCATCTGTGAAGACCCTACTCCCCACTGCCCTGTGCTCTCTTCCTCCCTGGAGGCTCACTGCCAGGTTCTAGGTCAGCACTTCTGAAATGTGTCCCTGAACTGGCTGCTTTAGACTTGACTTAGCTGTTTTCCAGGGTCCTATCCCCCACGTTTTGGATCAGAAGTTTCAGGGGAAGAACCTGGGAATGCCCACTGTTAAGCATACCCCCCCACCCTGCCAACCCAGGCAATTCTGATGTTTCTGAAAGCTCAAGAATTTGGTCTGTAGTGACCCTGGAATAAGATGTTATTGCTGTGCAGGTTGAAGATCATGACCTTGCTATTCCCGGTGCCTGGAGTGCCCTCCCCCATCTGCCTCTGATCCTTTTGTCAGTGCCCTACCTGGTCCTCCACAGGCACAACTCGCCCTCACAGTCCTGCTTCTAGCCCTTATGTTTTATCTCAGTCATTGCCCTGGGCCATTTTGTTTTTGCAATTCATAGCTTTATAGTTATCTGTTAGTCAACAAGCATTTACTACTTGATGGATCCTATGATGATAAGAATTACAAGTGCTAAGCTAGGCAGAGGGAACAGCCTAGAGGAGCAAGAACTGGCCTACTGTGGAGTCCCAGCTCTAGCTCTGCCACTTGACCTTGGGCAAGTAACTTCATTTGTTCTGTGCCTCAGTTTTGTCAATTGGAAATAATAGTAGCTACCTTATGGGGTTGTTTTGAGGGTTAAAATAACTCTTAAAATGCTTGGGACAGTGATGGGCACAAAATTCTTGTCACTAAGCCTGTAGCTTATGTCCCGACTATGGACTGCTTGCCCTGGGGTTAGGAGTCCCCCTTGGTCCATTCAGCTGTGGCTAAGGCAGGTGGTTGTGGCCAGTGGTAGGTGCAGGAACTTTGTCCAGTTCTGTTTCCTTCCACTGTCACCCTGGAGCATTTATTGACTTGACCTAGTTTATAAGCTTTTTGGCCAGGTGCAGTGGCTAACACCTTTAATCCCAGCACTTTGGGAGGCTGAGGCGGGTGGATCACAAGGTCGGGAGATCAAGAACATCTTGGCTAACACAGTGAAACTCTGTATCTACTAAAAATACAAAAAATTATCCGGGTGTGGTGGCATGTACCTGTAGTCCCAGCTACTTGGGAGGCTGAGGCAGGAGAATTGCTTGAACCCTGGAGGTGAAGGTTGCAGTGAGCCGAGACTGCACCACTGCACTCCAGTCTGGGCGACAGAGTAAAACTCTGTCTCAGAGGGGAAAAAAAAAAAGCTTTTTAACAACAGGAGCCTATATGATCATCTGAACCACCTGTGATGTAGTGGAGGCATAACCACCTCCGTGGTTTTTTGAGTCAGGGTCTCGCTCTGTTGCCAAGGCTGGAATGCAGTGGTGCAACCTTGGCTCATTGCAACCTCCACTTTCCAGTTCAAGTGATTCTCATGCTTAAATAAGTAGCTGGGATTACAGGTGCACACTATCACGCCTGAGTAATTTTTATATTTTCTGTAGAGATGAGGTTTTGCTATGTTGGCCAGGCTAGTCTCTAACTCCTGGGCTCAAGTGATTCACTTGCCTCAGCCTCTCAAAGTGCTGGGATTACAAACATGAACCACTACACCTGGCCACCTGCCCACCCACTACTGCTGATTGTGTTCTTTACGGAAAATAAAAGCTGATGCTTCGATAGAAAGTGACTTGAGTCCCCCAGGACCACACAGCTGGAGAATGGTGTTTGCTGAACCAGGCCTCCACATGCAGCCATCTTTCCCCAATCCTCACCCACTCTTCCTCGGCTACAAGTTTGGGGATGGTCCCTGTGTCTACCTCCTTGAGGAGATCAGAGCTGACTACTCCTTTTCTCTGTCCTCAGCTGCTCATTGGGAACTTTGGTCTCAGCTTAGAGCAATCCAGGGCCCAGATGGCCCTGTGGACAGTGCTGGCAGCCCCCCTCTTCATGTCCACAGACCTGCGTACCATCTCCGCCCAGAACATGGACATACTGCAGAATCCACTCATGATCAAAATCAACCAGGATCCCTTAGGCATCCAGGGACGCAGGATTCACAAGGTACTAGGGTGGGGAGGGAAGGAAGGGGAGGGCTGAGGAGCTGAGCTCCCCTGAGAGAAAGGTTGACAGCATCACCTGGGGGAGATACTTGGAGGGGGTACAGGAGTTGCTTAACCCCCAACCAGGCTAGGAGGACTCTGCTAGGAGCTGCTCCCACAGTCATCCTCTTGCTGAGTGAAAGCAGGACCAAGCAGGACAGCTCAAGGGAGTCAGGAATGAGAGGCATCAGCCACATAAGGGCACACAGGAAGGGTGAGGCACAGGGCTTCTATACACCCGTGATGGCCTGCAGAGAACTTGGATTTCCCTGCAGAGGAGGAGGAGCTAGGTTTTTTGTTTTTGAGACAGGGTCTCACTCTGTTGTCCAGGCTGGAGTGCAGTGGCACAATCTTAGCTCACTGCAGCCTCCACTTCCCAGATTCAAGCAATTCTCGTGCCTCAGCCTCCTGAGTAGCTGGCACTACAGGCGCCCGCTGCCACACCCAGCTAATTTTTGTATTTTTAGTAGAGACAGGGTTTCACCACATTGGCCAGTCTGGTCTCGAACTCCTGACCTCAGGTGATGCACCTGCCTCAGCCTCCCAAAGTGCTGAGATTACAGGTGTATCTCCACCAAACCTGGCCAGGAGAAGCTGTTATAGCCAAAGAATACTATGACTACTATTGGCAGCTATTTATTGAGTACCTACCATGTGCTGGGAGTTCTAGACACCTTTGCTGGCTGGCCAACAGGGTAGGTATCTTACCATTTTACAAATGAGAAAAATGAAACTTCAAAAATCTGAGTAACTTTAACCCAAGGCTACATAATATAAACAAGACTGGACTTCACTGTCACCTCAAAGCCTTCGCTTTTTTTTTTTGAGATGGAGTTTTTTTCCTCACTCTGTCCCCCAGGCTGGAGTGCAGTGGCACCATCTCAGCTCACTGCAACCTCCAACTCTCAGGTTCAAGCGATTCTCCTCCCTTAGCTGCCCAGGTAGCTGGGATTACAAGTGTGCGCCATCACACCCTACTAATTTTTTTGTATTTTTTTTTAGTAGAGACAGGGTTTCATCATGTTGGCCAGACTAGTCTCAAACACCTGACCTCAGGTGATCCACCTGCCTCAGCATTGCAAAGTACTGGGATTACAGGCATGAGCCACCACACCCGGCTGCCTTTGCTCTTTACGAAATCCTGGACTCTGGTAAAAATAAACCTACAGAACTTCAGAAGGCACCTATAGAACTGGTGATGCCCAGAGGAAGTAACAATTCCCTGCCAGAGAGGCTGATGGGTAGAGCTGCGCCTGGAGAACCTTCTGGAGGATGGGAGTTCATATCCAGCTCCATTCTCCGCCCTCCTGGAAGAGTTCACCCCACTGGACAGCACACTCCAGGCCAGCACTGGCAGCTGTTTGAGGGGGGGCACTCATGTACTACTCTGTCGCTGCTTCCCCGTTTCTGCATTTATCCCTCTTGTTGTCCTGTGAGCTTCTGGGGCAGGCCCTCATGCAGCATTTGTCTCAGGGTGCTAGCATGGGGGCTGGGCTCCAAGTAGGTGTAGATGAGTGTCTGCTGAGTCAGGGAAGGCAGGCAGGTAGGGTTAGATAAGCTGGGGTGCTGGAGGCCCGTGGCATCCTCCGTAAGCCTATGTGACCCAGTATTCAGGGAGGGCCAGGGAGGCAACTGTAGGGCCTGAGTAAGGGACCCCAGCCAGTAGCCACCTTCTGTGCCCAGGAAAAATCTCTTATCGAAGTGTACATGCGGCCCCTGTCCAACAAGGCAAGCACCTTAGTCTTCTTCAGCCGCAGGACCGATATGCCTTATCACTACCACTCCTCCCTTGGCCAGCTGAACTTCAGTGGGTCCATGATGTATGAGGTGAGTGTCCAGCTGCCTGTAGCTACCCACCTGGGCTTCGATTTCCCTGGGAGGGCGTTATGGGAAGGTGGTTGTTCACACATGGCCTCCCCTGAGCCATGGGCTTAGGGCCTCTGGCAGGTGCCCATGGGGAGCTGCAGGCACTGAGAGCTGTAGCTGGTGCCATGCTCTGTACCAGTGTTTTCAACCTATGCAAACAGAACTGCTGCACATAAGTCCCATTAGCCTCTAGGGCTGTACTCCTCCACCCACGGGTCAGCCCTTGCTGGCACATTTCTCACAGTTTTCCATGGGCTGGGGCTTTCTCCATGCCTGTGCTTGAGCATTTGTTGGATTTGCTGGTAGAGACATGATAGAGATTCAGGGCTCCCGCTTCTGTAGGGCATACTGGAAGCCCAGCACAGACGGGCCAAAGTCCAGGCAGAAGCCTTCTACATCCTCTGGGGGGGGGGTGTGCCTCTGTGCATCCATTCTCATAGTAGCATTGGTGATATCCCACCCCACTGCAGGCCCAGGATGTCTACACAGGTGATATCATCAGTGGCCTCCAAGCTGAAACCAACTTCACAGTGATCATCAACCCTTCCGGGGTAGTGATGTGGTACCTGTATCCCATCAAGAACCTGGAAATGTCCCAGCAGTGAGGAGCTGGAACATGTGACAGGCTGTGGTGGCACCACTGAGCCCAGACCATGGAACTCTGGCATGCCCAGGGCACGTGGGCAGGTTCTCTGCTCCCCAGGCCCCGCTTGGTGACTGACCCCATCATACCCAAAGTGCCATCTCAGGGCCAGGTTCTATGCCCTGCCCTCTTGGAAACTTCTTGGGGCAATTTTCCTGTGGCCTTCCTGGCTTCTACTTTGTGCAGCCCCTCAGGTGTTGCTGAGCAGCTCGCAGCCTCCTGAGCCCCATGCCTATCAGGACTCTAGCCTCTGACCTTGTTGTTGACTCTGAAATCAGGATATGGAATTTTTCAAATTAGTAGAGAGATCTGACCTCAGGAACACCCATGAATTGTGTGATCGGCTTTTTTACCCATAGAAGGCCTTTGAGGCTGATACCACCTGGGAGTGAGGATCAAAAAGGAGACCTTGGCTCCCTCGGGTCACCAATAAACCTGTGAAAGTTGTTGTAATCAAGTAGTTGTAATATGGACCTGGAGCACCTTTAGTTAGGGACTCTGGTGGCACTGCACAGAGTGCTGCATTCAAATCTCACCTCTATGGAAGATGTATAGCATCTTCTGGCCCCTCTTTTTCCAAAGTGACCTGAAGATTGTACTTCCTAGAGATGCCAGATTTGCCTCCACTAAGGAGCTGCCCCTGCTGTGCCTAGCATGGTGGCAACACAGTGAGGCCAAGTAGCCATGCTCCCAGGCCCTGTAGCTTGTGCTTTGCCCAGGAGTGCCCCTGGCCCAGCATCTCAGCCTGCTCTTCTCTCTGGTGGCTCCACTCCCACCCCTACTTCTCTCCCTTTATTTCTCTCCCAACCTGGCTACAGAGGTTTATATTTCCCAGATGTGTCCACAAACCTGTCCAGGAGTTGTGTCTTAAAACTGATTTCCTGTTCCTCTTCCTAACGATAGGGGTAACAGTCAAAGTTGAAGGAATGATGGGCTCTTGCCTATCTTGCTTTGGTCCTTATTTCCCAAGCCCTCCTCTTTTAGCCAAGGCTGTAGCATATTTGTCTTCCCTGGTGGCTCTCTCCCCTTTGGAAAGAGCTGGTTGGCAGAGCAAGCTAGCTAGGTCCTCCTTGGGTTTTTTTTTTTTTTTTTTTTTTTTTTTTTTTGTGGTTTTTTTTTTTTTTTTTTTTTTTTGAGACGGAGTTTCGCTCTTGTTGCCCAGGCTGGAGTGCAATGGTGCGATCTCGGCTCACCGCAACCTCCGCCTCCTGGGTTCAGGCAATTCTCCTGCCTCAGCCTCCTGAGTAGCTGGGATTACAGGCACGCGCCACCATGCCCAGCTAATTTTTTGTATTTTTTTTAGTAGAGACGGGGTTTCACCATGTTGACCAGGATGGTCTTGATCTCTTGACCTCGTGATCCACCCGCCTCGGCCTCCCAAAGTGCTGGGATTACAGGCTTGAGCCACCGCGCCCGGCCCCTCCTTGGGTTTTAAATGTGGGAGCACCCAGTGCCCCAGGCCTTGCACTCTCCTGCTCAAAGACTATTTTCTGGGTGGATCTCCCACACTCCTCAGGGTTCTGAGATCCTTGTATTTAGGGTATGGTGTAAAAACTTACACGTGCACATTTTGTTACATCATTTAAGATGACTGGACCTTCACTGGTTAAGTATAGAGTCACCAGAGAAAATTTCTTTCCGCAGTCGATGTCTTGAGGCTGTTGAGAAACTCAGGACAGACGCCTACCTCATCCCAGGCCTCTGTCCTTGAAGGCCTGCCCCTCTGTGCACAGTTCCAGCTTTGGGTCTTACTCATAGTGCTGTTCAAGCAAAATGGAATAGTCTCAGTTGGGAACACCTTCTCTTGCCAGTTCCACGAAAGCTTTCCCACAACTCTGAGATATGGTGGAGTATCTAAGTTCAGACCATGGACTTGTGAGTTCGGGGCCAGAGCTGAGCCTGGACTTCACCAATTAATTCTCTCACCTTTCAGCCCAAGATAGCTACATGTCTTTACTTGCTGTTTAAGTTATCCTTTTGTCCTGGGGGTGCCCCATGGATCCTATCTCTTCACCTTTCATTCTTTCAACACACATGCCATCTATCTCCCAGCTGTTTATTCCCTTTTATTCAAGGTCAGTTAGGAACGAAATTATTTTTTCTCAGTTCAAGACAGACTTGTTTGGACCCAAGGTACCCTTTCTCTTTTTAAAAGCTTTTTATCATAAAAGCTTTCAAATTCAAAAGCAAAATGGTAGAGTGAACCTCCTTATACCCAGCATCCAGCTCCAACAACCATCAAACTTGTACCATTATTTCATCTCTCTTCCTGCACATGCTCCTTTGATGTCAGCTAGATTATGTGAAAGGAAATCTCAGAAAACCCTAAAAACCACTATGTATCTCTAACAGATGAGGGCTTTAAAAATATACATATGGGCCGGGTGTAGTGGCTCATGCCTGTAATTCCAGCATTTTGGGAGGCCGAGGCAGGTGGATTACCTGAGGTCAGGAGTTCGAGATCAGTCTGACCAACATAGTGAAACCCGTCTCAAAAAAA
>NW_016107750.1:569980-571492 GCF_001604975.1 Cebus imitator
GATTACAGGCTTGAGCCACCGCGCCCGGCCTATGCTCAGTTTTTGCCAGCTGTCTCAAAAATATCTCTCTGTAGTTTGTCTGAATCAAAATGGTCCAGTGAGAGCCACTGAAAGTTTGCTTCCTTCATAAAAGCATTGAAAAACCTGCCACACACTATAAGAATCAACTTTCAGAGAACTCTGGAAATTCACCAAAAGCTTGCAGCAACCCAGAGAGCTTCAGCTGAAAAAAAATAATTTTGATGAATTCCAGTAGGAACAGCTAGTTATGTGGTATTTTACATTATCAGATTTTAAATCAGCTATTTTAAACAACATATTCAAAGAGCCAAAGGAAGCCATGTCTAAAGAAATACAGGAAAGAGCCAGGCGTAGTGGCTCACATCTATAATCCCAACATTTTGGGAGGCCAAGGCAGGGGGATCACAATGTCAGGAGTTCGAGACCAGCCTGGCCAACATTGTGAAACCCAGACTCCTAAAAATGCAAAAATTAGCTGGGTGTGGTGGCGCGCACCTGTAATCCCAGATACTCAGGAGGCTGAGACAAGAGAATCACCTCAACCTGGGAGGCAGAGGTTGCAGTGAGCTGAGATCATGCCACTGCACTCCAGCCTGGGCAACAGTGAGACTCCATCTAAGAAAAAAAAAGAGGCCAGGCAAGGTGACTCACGCCTGTAATCCCCGCACTTTGGGAGGCCGAGGCAGGTGGATCACAAGGTCAGGAGGTTGAGACCATCCTGGCCAACATGGTGAAACCCTATCTCTATAAAAATAAATAAATAAATAAATAAATAATAAAAAGAAATACAGGAAAGAATAAGAATGATGTCCAAACAGAGAATAACAAAGAAGAGAGAAAACTAGAGTGGGTAAGAAAGCACAAATTCTGGATTTGGAAAGTACAATAACTGAAATGAGAAATTCACTAAAGACGTTCAATAGTAGATCTGACAGAAAAAGAATCAGCAAACTTGAAGATAGATTCATTGACATTAACCTCTGTGAGGAAAAGAAAGAAACAAGAATGAAGAAAAATGAGCAAAACTTCTAAAACCTTTGGGATTCCACCAAATGTACCAATATACACAAAGAGAAGGGGGCAAAATATCGGAAGAAATGCTTGAAAATGTCTCACATTTGATGGAAAATAATAATCTACCTATCCGAGAAACTCCATGAACTGCATGTAGGTTAAACACAAAGAACTCCATACCTAGACATATCATAATCAACCCTCAAAAGACAGAATTTTGGCCGGGCGTGGTGGCTCACACTTGTAATCCCAACACTTTGGGAGGCCAAGGCAGGTGGATCACAAGGTCAAGAGATTGAGACCATCCTGGCCAACATGGTGAAACCCCGGCGGCGCACGCCTGTAGTCCCAGCTACTTGGGAGACTGAGGCAGGAGAATTGCTTGAACCCGGGAGGCGGAGGTTGCAGTGAGCCGAGATCGCTCCACGGCACTCCAGCCTGGCGCCTGGCGACAGAGTAAGACTCTGTCTCAAAAAA
>NW_016107750.1:571769-578352 GCF_001604975.1 Cebus imitator
AATTTTGAAAGCAGCCAACCTGTTCTACGTAAAGTATGTCCTTCAGGCTGAAATGGAAGGAGACTAGAAGTAACTTGAATACACATGGAGAAATAAAGAGCAATAGTAAATAGAACTACTTAAGTAAATATAAATGATTTTGGTTTGTAACTCATTTTTTGTGCCCATCTGATTTAAAAGGTAACTAAAATGCAGTAATTATAAATCTAAGATGGGTAGACCGTGTATAAAGATGTAATTTGTAACAATAACAGCATAAAGGAGGAGGGGAACAGCTGTATTAGAAGCAAAATTTTTGTATACAAGTGACATGAATTAGTATTAATCAGAATGAGATGGTTCAGATTAAGATGTTAATGGTAATCCCTATGGCAGCCCCCCCCAAAAAAAAAAACTAAAAAAATAATAGTAAATATATGACACATAAAATGGTACAAAATAAAACATCTAACAAAAAAAGGCAGTCATGGAGGAAATGTGGAATAACAGACTTAAGACATAACACACAAATAGTAAAATGGCAGATGTAAACCTTACCTTATCCGCAATTACATGTAAACGGATTAAACATACATTGACAGAATGCATTTAAAAGATACACACACAAGCACACACACACAATCTAAAAATGTGCTTTATTCAAGAGACACTTAAGACTCAAAGACACATAATAAGTTGGAAGTAAAAGGATGGAAAAAGATATACCATGCGAATGGTAGCCAAAGTACTAAGGTGGGGGGTCTATATTAATATCAGAAAAAGACTTGAAGACAAAAATTGTTACTAGATCCAAAAGAGATTTTATAACACTGAAAGGCTCAATCCACCAAAGATATAATTATACACATTAATATACCTAACAAGAGTCCAAATATATAAAGCAAAACCAGATTCATTTGAATAAACAATAAGTTAAAGCTGAAATTGTATGGGAAATTAGAAACTACTATGAGATGAATGATAATGAGTACACAACATACCAAAATTTATGGATGCAGCTAATGCAGTGATCAGAGAGAAATTCTTAACTGTAAATGCCTGTATTTAAAAAGAAGACTGAAAAAGACAACCCACAAAATGGAAGAAAATATCTGCAATTCATATGTTGGCTAAAAAACTTCTATCTAATATACATAAAGAACTCTTACAACTCAATAAAAGACAAATAACCCAATTTAAAAATAGGCAAATGATCTATTTCTCCAAGGAAGATATACAAGTGGCCAATGAGCACATGAAAAGATGCTCAGCATCGCTAGCCATTAGGGAAATGCAAGTCAAAACCACAATGAGATATTATTTCGCACCTGAAAGGATAACTAGAATTAAAAAGTTAGATAATCAATGTTTGAAAGGATGTGGAGAAATTGGAATCCTTATACACTGCTGTTGGGAATGTAAAATGGTACACCCGCTGTGGAAAATTGGCAATTCCTCAAATGATTCAACATACAGTTACCATATGAACCAGTAATTCCACTGCTAGAGAAATGAAAACAAAAACCCACATTAAAAATTGTCCATGAATCTTTATGGCCACTTTATTCATAATAGCCAAAGAGTGGAAACAACCCAAATGTCTACTAACTGATGAATGGATTAAAAATGTGTTGTATCCATACAATGGGATATTATTCAGGGATGAAAAGAAGTGAAGTAGTGATATATAACAACATGAATAAGCCTTGAAAATACTATGCTAAGTGAAAGATGCCAGTCAACAAAAGGCCACATATTACACGGTTTCATTCATTTGAATGTCCAGGATCAGGAAATCTATAAAGACAGCAGATTAGTGTTTGCTTAGGGCTGGGTGGGAGGGTCAGGAGATAGGCGTTAACAGCCAATGGGTACAAGGTTTCTTTTTGAGGTGATGAAAATATTCAAAAACAGGTGATGGTTGCACAGATCTGTAAATATATTAAAAACCATTGTACTATATATATTAAATGAGTGAATTGTATGACATGAATATTTCAACAAATCTGTTTTAAAAAGAAATTGCACTCACGTTCATCACAGCATTATTCACAATAACCAACAGGTAGAAGCAATCCAAATGTCTGCTGATGGATGAATGCATAAAGAAAATATGGTATATACATACAATGGAATAATATCCAGCTTTAAAAAAGGAAATAGGCCAGGCATGGTGGCTCATGCCTGTAAACCCAGCTTTTTGGGAGGCTGGGGTGGGAGAATAGCTTGGCAATAGGAGTTTGAGACTAGGCTGGGCAACACAGCAAGACTCTACAAAAAATTTAAAAATTGGCCGGGTACAGTGGCTCACATCTGTAATCCTAGCACTTTGGGAGGCCAACGTGGGCAGATCATGAGGTCAGGAGATCAAGACCATCCTGGCTAATATGGTGACACCCCATCTCTACTAAAAATACAAAAAATTCAGCCAGGTGTGGTGGCCCAAGCCTGTAATCTCAGCACTTTGGGAGGCTGAGGCAGGTGGATCACAAGGTCAAGAGATCGAGACCATGGTGAAACCCCATCTCTACTAAAAAATACAAAAAATTAGCTGGGCATGGTGGCACACACCTGTGTTCCCAGCTACTTGGGAGGTTGAGGCAGGAGAATTGTTTGAATCCGGGAAGTAGAGGTTGCAGTGAGCCGAGATTGCACCACTGCACTCCAGCCTGGTACCTGGCAACAGAGCAAGACTTTGTCTCAAAAAAAAAAAAAATACAGAAAATTAGCTGAGTGTTGTGGCACGCACCTGTAGTTGTAGTCCCAGCTAATTGGGAGGCTGAGGCAGGAGAATCCCTTGAACCTGGGAGGCAGAGGTTTCAGTGAGCCAAGATCACACCACTGCACTCCAACCCGGGCAACAGAGAAAGACAGTCTCAATAAATAAATAAATAAATAAATAGCCAGACATGGTGGCACATGCCTGTAGTCCTAGCTACTCAGGAGACGGAGGCACAAGGATCACTTCAACTCAGGAGTCTGAAGTTACAGTGAACTATAATCATGCCACTGCACTCCAGCCTAAGCAACAGAGCGAGACAAGACCCTGTCTCTTAAGTTATAATAAAGGAAAGGAAATACTACATTGTTGTAACACTGATGAGCCTTGAGTTGGACATTATGCTAAATAATAATGACAGAAAGTATGATTCAAATCTAAGACCTCAAACAATGAAACTACTACCAGAAAACATCAGGGGAATTCCAGGACATTGGTCTGGGCAAAAATTACACTGTGGAATAATACCCGACCAACACAGGCAACCAAAGCAGTAATGGACAAATGGGATCACACCAAGTTAAAAAGCTTTGCATAGCAAAGGTAAAAATCAACAAAGTAAAGAGGCAACCCACAGAATGGGAGAAAGTATTTGCAAACTACCCATCTGACAAAGGATTAATAACCAGAATATATAAGGAGCTCAAACAACTCTATAGAGAAAAATAATAATAATCTGATTTTAAAAATGGGCAAACTATTTGAATAGACGTTTCTCAAAAGATGACATACAAATGGCAAGCAAGAATATGAAAAGGTGTTCAACATGACTCAATATCAGAGAAATGCAAATCAAAACTACAGTAAGATACAATCTAACACCAGTTACAATGGCTTATATAAAAAAACAGGCAATAACAAATGCTGGTGAGGCTGTAGAGAAAAGGGAACCTTCATACACTGTTGGTGAGAATGTAAATTAGTACAAACAACAGTTTGGAGGTCTTCAGAAAACTAAAAACAGAGGTACCATATGATCCAGCAATCTCACTGCTGAGTATATACCCAAAAGAAAGGAAGTCAGGTTATTAAAGAGATGTCTGTACTCCCATGTTTACTGCAGCACTATTCACAATAGCCAAAATTTGGAAGCAACCTAAATGTCCATCGACAGACAAATGGATAAAGAAAATGTGGTACTTATTTTTTTTTTTTTTTTTTTTTTTTTTTTTTTTTTTTTTTTTGGAGACAGAGTTTCGCTCTTGTTACCCAGGCTGGAGTGCAATGGCGCTATCTCGGCTCACCGCAACCTCCGCCTCCTGGGTTCAGGCAATTCTCCTGCCTCAGCCTCCTGAGTAGCTGGGATTACAGGCACGCGCCACCATGCCCAGCTAATTTTTTTGTATTTTTAGTAGAGACGGGGTTTTCACCTGTGTTGACCAGGATGGTCTCGATCTCTTGACCTCGTGATCCACCCGCCTCGGCCTCCCAAAGTGCTGGGATTACAGGCTTGAGCCACCGCGCCCGGCCAAAATGTGGTACTTATATACAACGGAGTGAAGTACTATTCAGCCATAAAAAAAAACAATGAGATCCTGTCATTTGCAACAACATGGATGGGAACTGGACATCATTGTGTTAAATGAAATAAGCCAGGCACAGAAAGACAAATACAGCATGTTCTCACTTATTTGTGAGATCTAAAAACGAAAACAATTGAACTCATAGAGATAGAGAGTACAAGAATGGTTACCAGTGGCTGGAAAAGGTAGTGGAGCTGTATGAGGGAGGTGGGGATGGTTAATGCCACAATAAAATAGAACAAGTAAGAGCTAGTATGTGACTATAGTCAATAATAATTTAATTATCCATTTTAAAATAAAACTATAATTGGCTCTCCCTAAGCCGGCACTCAGCAAGGAGAAGGCCACGTTCAATCTGAGTGCCAAGACTGTGAAGCCCAATGGTGAGAAGCCGGACGAGATTGAGTCCAGCATTTCCCAGGCTCTTCTGGAGCAGAAAGTGAACTCAGACCTCAAGACTCAGTTCAGGGAGCTGAATATTATAGCAGCCAAGGAAATGAAAGTTGGTGGTTGGAAAGCCATCATAATCTTTGTTCCAGTTCCTCAACTGAAATCCTTCCAGAAAATCCAAGTCTAGCTACTATGTGAATTAGAGAAAAAGTTCAGTGGGAAACATGTTGTCTTTACTACTCAGAGAATTCTGCCTCAGCCAACTTGAAAAAGCCATACAAAAAATAAGCAAAATCATCCCAGGAACCATATTCTGACAGCTATGCACAATGCAATCCTTGAGGACTTGGTCTTCCCAAGTGAAATCATGGGCAAGAAAACCCACATAAAACAGGATGGCAGCCAGCTCATAAAAGGTTCATTTGGACAAAGCACAGCAGAACAATGTGGAACGCAAAGTTGAAACTTTTTCTGGTGTCTGTTAAGAAGCTTATGGGCAAGGATGTTAATTTTGAATTCCCAGAGTTTCAACTGTTAACAAAAATGATGAAATAAAGTATATTCACACACAAAAAATCTTGTGACACAAAGGATAAATGCTTGAGGGCATGGATACTCCATTTTCATTACGTGATTGTTATGTGTTGCATGCCTTATATTGAAACATCTTGCCAGGCGTGGTGACTCACGCAACTTTGGGAGGCCAAGGAGGGTGGATCACCAGAGGTCAGGAGTTCGAGATCAGCCTGAACAACATGGAGAAACCCCGTCTCTATTAAAAATACAAAAATTAGCTGGGTGTGGTAGTACACACCTGTAATCCCAGCTACTCGGGAGGCTGAGGCACAAGAATCGCTTGAACCCGGGAGGTGGAGATTGCTGTCAGCCAAGATCATGCCACTGCACTCCAGCCTGGGTGACAGAGTGGGACTTCATCTAAAAAAATAAAATCTCATGAACCCTATAAATATATATACACCTACCATGTATCCACTAATATTAAAATTAAAATTTGTTTAAAAGTATGCTTCTAGTTTTCTGAAGTATCTAAAGTACTCAGACTCATACAAAAAGGAAGTAGAATGTAGAATGATGGTTTCCAGGGGCTGGAGGAAGTGGTAAATGAGGTCTTGTTGTCCAGTGGGTGTAGTTTCAGTTTTACAAAATGAAAAAGTTCTACAGATCTGTTGTACAACACTGTGAATACAAGTGTTGCAGTTCTTTTATAATCTGTCTAGAAAATTTCACTGGAAACCCCTATTTTAAAAAGCAATGTGAATACAGTTAACACTACTGAACTGTATGCTTAAAATTATTAAAGGATAAATTCTGTATTACATGATTTTTACTAAAATTTAAAAAGATGTATTTCTGAAACTGAATCACAAGATGTCCAGCATTTTACAGATGTTAACTATGGACAGGTCCAGCTGAATAGAGTCCAACATGGCCAGAAAGGACACTGGCTCCTGGAGACTATGCTGTCTTGCCCTCAAATAGGATGGCTGCATTCCCCAGGAATGCAAAAAGATACTCTCCCCCCAAAAAAGTGAGGAATCTAATTAGAGATGTGCATATCTACCAGCCCTGGGATGCCCAAGAGGAGGAATAAAGGATAGAACTGAGTGTCATTAGGGATGACATTACAAATGTCATTTTCCTTGCCACTATTGTGATTGTGCGTATCAGTTAAATATCAACTACCCAGTAGTGATTATTGTTCCACTTCCTTCTTTACCCAGAATCCAGGTAAAATGTAAGATGTAACATTCTTGGCCGGGCGCAGTGGCTCATGCCTGTAATCCCAGCACTTTGGGAGGCTAAGGCAGGTGGATCACAAGGTCAAGAGATCGAGACCATCCTGGTCAACATGGTGAAACCCTGTCTCTACTAAAAAAAATACAAAAATTAG
>NW_016107750.1:578541-579490 GCF_001604975.1 Cebus imitator
AGAACTCATCTCAAAAAAAAAAAAAAAAAAAAAAGATGTAACATTCTTTTTTTCTCTCATTCAATTATTATCCAATTTTTCTGCCAACCTTACCTGAACATTATTTGGCTCCAGGAATATAGCCATCCTCACTTTTCCCCCAAACATCCCCATCCATAAAAGACTGAACAAGAAGAGAGGAGATAACAATTTCCATCTGTTAGGTGGATATTCAGAGTAAGGAGTAAGAATAAAAAAAAAAAAAGAAAAGAAAAAGAAGAAAAATCTTGGCTGGGCATGTTGGCTCATGCCTGTAATCCCAGCAATCTGGGTGGCCAAGGCACTAGGATTCCTTGAGCTCAGAAGTTTGGGACCAGCCTGGGCAACATGATGAAACCCTATCTCTACCAAAAAGACAAAAAATTAGCCAGGCATGGTGGCACATGCCTGTGGTCTCAGCTATTCAGGAGGCTGAGGTAGGAAGATCCCTTGAGCCCAGGAGATAGAGATTGCAGTGAGCCGAGATTGCGCCACTGCACTTCTGCCTGGGTGACAGAGTGAGATCCCATCTCAGAAAAAGAAAAAGAAAAAACTCAATAACATAACCATTCATCTTAAACTAGAAAGAAAAATGCAAACTAAACCCATAGCAAGCAAAAGGGAGAAATAATGTAGAGCAAAAACAAAGAATAGAAAATAGAGAAGTATTAGTGAAACAAACTCAGGTCTTTGAAAATAATCAAAAAACTGACAAACCTTTATCTAGACTGACCAAGAAAAAAAGAGAGATGATTCAAATTACTAAAATGAAAACTAAGAGATGTGTCATTATTGCTGACTTTATAAAATAAAAAGGATTATGAAAATACTATGGGGGCCGGGCGCGGTGGCTCAAGCCTGTAATCCCAGCACTTTGGGAGGCCGAGGTGGGTGGATCACGAAGTCAAGAGATCGAGACCATACTGGTCAA
>NW_016107750.1:580625-582231 GCF_001604975.1 Cebus imitator
AAAAAAAAAAAAAAAAAAAAAAAAAAAAAAACGAAAAAACAACATGCTTTCATCATAAAAACAAAAAAACAAACAAAAAAAACTCAACAAACTAGAACTTGAAAGGAATTTCCTCAACCCAGTAACGGATGCCTGTGAAAAACCCATAGTCAACATTATACTTTATCATTAAGGACTGACACTTTCTAAAGTAAAGAATAAAACAATTCTTCAAGTGTGGTGACACACACCTGCAATCTCAGCTGCTCGGGAGGCTGAGGCACAAGAATCGCTGGAACCCAGGAGGCAGAGGTTGCAGTGAGCTGAGACTGCACCGCTACATTCCAGCCTGGGTGACGAGAGTGAAACTTCATCTCAAAAAAAGAAGAAAGAAAAAACAGGACACACACTTTCAATTTTAAAATTTAGCAAAAAGCCACAGTAATAACATCAGTGTGGTACTGGCATAACAACAGACATACAGTTGAGAGTCCAGAAATAAACCCATACATCTGTAACTGATTTTTTTCTTTATTAGACACCAGATCTCACTCTGTTGTCCAGGCTGGTGTGTACTGGTGTGGCACAGCTCATTGCAGGCTCAAACCCCTGGGTTCAGACAAACCTCCTACCTTGGCCTCCCAAAGCACTGGGATCACAGGCATGAACCACTGCATCCAGGCAGTTAATTGATTTTTTTTTTTTTAACAAAGGTACTAAGACCTTTCAATTAGAAAATAGTCTTTTAAATAAATGGTGCTGGGACAACTACATATCCACATGTAAAAAAAAAATGAATTTAACTCAAAATGGTTAACATACCTAATGTAGGACTGAAAAGTATAAAACTCTTAGAATAAAAGCATAAACCTTAGTGACTTTGGATTATGCAACAGTTAGGTAGGACACTAAAATCGTGAGGCATGGTGGCTCACGCCTGTAATCCCAGCACTTTGGGAGGCTGAGGCAGGCAGGTCACCAGAGATCAAGAGTTCGAAATCAGCCTGACCAACATGGAGAAACCCTGTCCCTATTAAAAATATAAAATTAGTCGGGCATGGTAGCTCACGCCTGTAATAGGCCAAGGCAGGAGAATTGCTTGAACCTGGGAGGTGGAGGCTGCGGTAAGCTGAGATAAGGCCATTGAACTCCAGCCTGGGCTAACAAGAGCGAAACTCTGTCCCAAAATAAATAAATAAAAAAGATGGGACACTAAAATCAGAAGCAGGCCAGGTATGGTGGCTCACCCCTATAATCCTAGCACTTTGGGAGGCTGAGGTGGGCAGATCACCTGAGGTCAAGAGTTTGAGACTAGCCTGGCCAACATAGTAAAACCCTGCCTCTACTAAAAATACATACAAAAGCAACGGCAGGTGCAGTGGCTTGCACCTATAATCCCAGAAATTTGGGAGGCCGAGGCAGGTGGACTGCCTGAGGTCAGGAGTTCAAGAACAGTCTGGCCAACATGGCGAAACCTCATCTCTACTAAAAATACAAAAAAACTGGCATGTGCCTGTAATCCCAGCTACTTGGGAGGCTGAGGCAGGGGAATTGCTTAAACCAGGGAGATGGAGACTGCAGTGAGCCGAGATTGCACCACTGCACTTCAGCCTGGACAACAGAGCGA
>NW_016107750.1:582381-584560 GCF_001604975.1 Cebus imitator
GGCTGAGGCAGGAGAATTACTTGAACCTGGGAAGTGGAGGTTGCAGTGAGCCAAGATCGTACCACTGCACTCTAGCCGGGGTGACAGATTTGAAATTCCATCTCAAAATAAATAAGTAAATAAAATCAGAAGCAATCAAAGAAAAAAACAGATAAGTTGGACTTGATCAAAATTAAAAATGTTTCCATGTCAAAGTATACTATCAAGAAAGTTTAAAGAGGCCAGGCAGTCGCACACGCCTCTAATCCCGGCACACTGTGAGGCTGAAATGGGAGGATCACTTGAGGCCAGGAGTTCAAGAAGAGCCTGGGCAACATAGTAAGACCTTGTCTCTATTTTTCATTTTTCTTTTTTTTGTTTTTGAGATGGAGTCTTGCTCTGTCGCCCAGGCTAGAGTGCAGTGGCGCAATCTCGGCTCACTGCAGTCTCCATCTCCCGGTTCAAGGGATTCTCTTGCCTCAGCCTCCCAAGTAGCTGGGATTACAGGCACATGCCACCACACCTGGTGAGCTTTTTTGTAACTGGTATTACAGGCATGTGCCACTGCAGTTGGCTAATTTTTGTATTTTTAGTAGAGATGGGGTTTCACCATCTTGGTCAGGCTGGTCTTGAACTCCTGACCTCAGGTTATCCACCTACCTTGGCCTCCCAAAGTGCTGGGATTACAGGCATGAGCCACCGCAACCAACCTCTATTTTTCTTTTCTTTTTTTTTTTTTTTTTTTGAGACAGAGTTTCACTCTTGTTCCCCAGGCTGGAGTGCAATGGCTCGATCTCGGCTCACCGCAACCTCCGCCTCCTGGGTTCAAGCAATTCTCCTGCCTCAGCCTCCCGAGTAGCTGGGACTACAGGCGTGCGCCACCATGCCCAGCTAATTTTTATATTTTTGGTAGAGACAGGGTTTCACCATGTTGACCAGGATGGTCTCGATCTCTTGACCTTGTGATCCACCCGCCTCAGCCTCCCAAAGTGCTGGGATTATAAGCGTGAGCCGCCGTGCCCAGCCTCTATTTTTCTTTAATAAAAAATAAAAAACAAAGTTAAAAGATAACTCATAGGATGGGAGACAGCATTTGTAAATCATATACTCTCATTACGGTCCAGTATCCAGAATATATAAAACTTAATAAAAAGACAAATGACTTAATTAAAAATAGGCAAATAATTTGAATAGACATATCTCCAAAGAGTTATACAAATGGCTAATAAGCTCATCAAAAGATGCCTAACATCATTAGTCATCACTCACTGTAGAAACCTGCCTGGCAATTCCTTAAAATATAAAACAGAGTTACCATATGATCCAGCAATTCTACTATTAGGTAGACATTTAAGAGAAATTAAAAAATATGTCCACACAAAGACTTGTATGTGAATGCTCACAGCATTATTCATAATAGCCAAAAAGTAGAAACAACTCAAATATCTATCAACTGATGAATGGATAAAAATGTGTTATATCTGTGCAATGCACACAGTACGTCCATACTGACATATGGTTGAAGCTTGAAAACATTATGCTAAGTGAAAGCCGGACACAAAGGACATACATTATTCCATTTACATGAAATGTCTAGGATAGGTAAACCTACAGAGACAAAAAGTAGATAAATGGTTGCCAGGGGATAGAGGAAAGAGGAAATGGGAAACAACTGCTAATGGTTATGGGGTTTCTTTTTGGGTAATGAAAGTGTTCTGGAATCATAGTGCTTATGGTTGCAATAACTATCTTTCTGTTCAAATAATGCATGGCTTTTGTCTTCTGACCGGATCCTTTCAGGTATACAGAGAGCCTATAATTAGCTGTTCCAGGTCCCAGGTGAGAGACAGGGAGGTTAGGACAGGGGTGATCGCAGTGAAGATGAAGAGGGACTGGCCAGATGTCCAGGACTGAGTGACCATTGGGAGGCGCTGCCAAGGAAATATGCACAGGCCAAAGACATATTGGTAAAATAAAGACAAAAGTATTGGAAGGGGAATTATCAAAAAGTACCTATTTTGCCACTCTTATTTCCAGCAATAGTCTAGAATTTCTGGACTCCAAGGAAAAAAATACAAGTGGGTTCCAGGCCTGGCACAGTGGCTCATGCTTGTAATCTCAGCAATTTGGGAGGCCAAGGTAGGTAGATAACCTGAGGTCAGGAGTTCAAGACCATCCTGGCCAACATAGTGGCACCCTG
>NW_016107750.1:584650-595237 GCF_001604975.1 Cebus imitator
TCTCTAATAAAAATACAAAAAATTAGTTGGACATGGTGGTGCATTACTGTAGTCCCACCTACTCGGGAGGCTGAGGCCATAAGAACCACTTGAACCCAGGTGGAGGTTGCAGTGAGCCGAGATCACACCACTTTACTCCAGCCTGGGTGACAGAGGCAGACTCCATCTCGAAAAAAGAAAAAGAGAAAAAAAAATACAAGTTGGTTCCTGTTTTAAGAGCGTCAAGAAGTTCTTTAAAACTATTCCTCAAGACAGTCCCTGGAGAGGCTGTGTGTAAACGTGTCCTACAAAGACAGACCTTTACCTCTACAAAGACCCTTTACTTCTCCAGGGTGAAACAAATCCATCTGCACTGACTTGGGGTGTGTAAAATAATAGAGATGATTTTCCTTATTAAAAAGACTGACTGGGTTTATAAATGAGAATAAGATGGTAATTTAGTTGTATATACTAATACCTAGATGTAAATCCTCACTCCACTTACAGCTGTGCAATCTTAGGCACCCTACTTAATCTCTGTGCTTCTGCTTCCTCTATAATGGGGATAATGTAATAGAATATTCTACTTCCTTTAGAGGGGATAATAATAGTTCCTACCTCATGGGATTATTCCTCAGGAATTAAGTGAGCTAATTTATGTAAAGCACTGAGAATGGCACCTGAATAAGTAGTTATTCAGGCCCAGGCTTTTCTACATGGTGGTTTTTGCCACCTAGCTTGGGAGTCAGACAAAAAGCTGTGGGAAATCAGTCTCTCCCCCTAAATAGGCTCCCCAACCCTCCCCTGATCCAAGCCCTTTAACGACCAGGTTTGGGTTTCCTGAATAATTAAGCAGAAAATGCCAAGTTCCATATACCCTCTCTTCCCTCACTGTTTCCCCTGTTGTTAACATCCTGCATTAATGTGGTACATTTGTTATAATTGATAATTCTGAAACATTATTATTAGCCAACGTTCATAATTTACATTAGGGTTCACTCTTTGTGCTATACATTCACTGGGGTTTCACTAATGTGTAATGAGGTGCATCCACTGCTACAGTATTATACAGAATAGTTTCACTGCCCAAAAAATCCTTGTTCCACCTGGTTCATCCCTCCCTTCCCTCTCTTCTACTTCTGGCAATCATTGACCTTGTCACTGTCTCCATAGTTTTGCCTTTTCCAGAATGTCAGAGTTTGAATCATACAGTAAATAACCTTTTCAGACTGGCTTCTTTCACTTAGCAATATGAATTTAAGGTTCCTTCATATCTTTTCATGATTTGACAGCATATTACTTTTTAAGCAAGGTACTAAAAGGAATAATATTCCATTGTATAGATGTACCAGTGTTTATCCATTCAACTATTCAAGGACATCTTTGTTGCTTCCAGGTTTGGGCAATTACGAATAAAGCTGCTATAAATATTTGAGTGCAGATTTTCATGGACATAGATTTTCAACTTATTTGGATAAATACCAAGGAACACAATTGCTGCGACATATGGTAAGAATATATTTAGTTTAGTGAGAAACTGCCCAACTGTCTCCCAAAGTGTATTATTTTTGTACTCCCAGCAGCAATGAATGAGCGTTCCTGTTGCTCCACATCTTCACCAGAATTTGGTGTTGTCAGCATTTTGGATTTTAGCCATTCCAATAGGTGTGTAACAGTATCTCACTGTTTTAATTTGCAATTCCTTAATGACATATGATGTTCAGCATCTTTTAATACGTGTGTTTGCCATCTGTTTATCTTCTTTAGTAAAGTGTCTGTTCAGATCTTTAATTTATTTGTTAATTAGGGTTTTTTTGGGGGCGGGGGTAATGGAGTCTTGCTCTGTTGCCCAGGCTGAAGTGCAGTAGTGAGGTCTCGGATCACTGCAACCTCTGCCTTCTGGGTTCAAGAGATTCTCCTGCCTCAGCCTCCCAAGTAGCTAAGATTACAGGCCCCTGCCACAACACCACGCTATCTTTTGTACTTTTAGTAGAGATAGGGTTTCGCCATGTTGGCCAGGCCAATCTCAAGGCATGAGCCACCACGCCTGGCCATGGTTTTGGTACTTACGTATTTTTGGCCTCAGAGAATAAGCTAGCAAGTGTTTCTCTCTGTTCCTATTTTCTGGAACATATTGAATTTACCAGTGAACTCTTCTGAGCCTGGTGCTTTATTTTTTGGAAGGTTTTAGTAATAATTATTATTATTAAATTATTATTTTGAAGACAGAGTGTCACTTTGTTGCCCAGGCTGCAGTGCAGTGGCGCGATCTTGGCTCACTGCAACCTCCACCTCCCGGGTTCTCCTGCCTCAGGCTCCCAAGTAGCTGGAATTACAGGCAACTGCCATGATGCCCAGCTAATTTTTGTATAGACAGGGTTTTACCATGTTGGGAAGGCTGGTCTTGAACCCCTGACCTCAAGTGATCCACCGACCTTGGTTTGGGATTACAGGCACGAGCTGCCTCGGCTGGCCTGGAGCTAGAGTTGTGAGCTGTTAACACCACACCTGGTCTGGAGCTAGAGTTTTGAGTTGTTAACAAAAGAAAAGATGATTTCCTTCTCTGTTGCTTCAGAGAGGCAATAGTTGTCTTTTCGGTTTGGAGAAGAGTTACCTGAATGTGCCCTGCTTCCCTGCTTCACCATGTCTGTACCTAGAATGCTTTCTATCCAACCCTGTCCCTATCCCACCAGATGTGTGCCACCACGCCTGGCTAATTTTTTTTTAGACGGAGTCTTGCACTGTTGCTGTTGTCCTGGCTGGAGTGCAGTGGCATTATTTCAGCTTTCTGCAACCTCTGCCTCCCGGGTTCAAAAAGACTCCTGCCTCAGCCGCCTGAGTAGCTGGGATTACAGGTGTCCACCACCATGCCCAACTAATTTTTGTATTTTTAGTAGAGAAAGGGTTTCACCATGTTGGCCAGGTTGGTCTTGAACTCCAGACCTCATGATCTGCCAGCCTCGGCCTCTCAAAGTGCTCGGATTACAGGCGCTGAGCCACCATGCCTGGTCTTTTTTTTTTCTTTTTTTAAATCTCTGTAGAGACATGGTCTCGCTATGGTGACTAGGCTGGTCTTGAACTCCTGCCCTCAAGGAATCCCCCCACTTCAGCCACCCAAAATGCTGAGATTAAGCATGTGCCACTGCAACCAGCTGGCCTTACTTTTCAATACAGTCCCATTGGGGATTAAGTTTCAACATGAATTTCAGAGGGAACATTCAAGCCATAGCAGAAATTAATAGAGAAAATCAGCAAAACCAAAGTTGGTTCTTTGAAAAGATCAATAAAAATTTTGGTTTTGGCTAGGTACCATGGCTCATGCCTGTAACCCCAGCATTTTGGGAAGCCAAGGCAAAAGGATTGCTTAAGCCAGGAGTTTGAGACTAGCCTGGGCAACAAAGGGAGACCTTGTCTCTACAAATAATAAAATTTCACTGGGCATGGTGGCGTGTGACTGCAGTCCCAGCTACTGGGGAGGCTGAGGCAGGAGGATTACTAGAACCCAGGAGGCCAAGGCTGCAGTGAGCCATGTTCATGCCACTGCACTCCAGGATGGATAAAAATCATGTAATATAAAATTTATCCTTTTAATAATTTTTTGGCCAGGCATGGTGGCTCACACGTTCGGCCTGGGTGACACAGCGAGACTCCATCTCAAAAAAAAAAAAAAAAAAAAAAAAAAAAAAAAATTTAAACATGTAGTTCAGTATTGTTAACGTATTCACATTGCTTTTAAAATAGGGGTTTCCAGTGAAATTTCTTTGCAATCTTGGCTCACTGCAACCTCTGCATCCTGCGCTCAAGGGATCCTCCCATCTTAGCCTCCTGAGTAGCTGGGACTACAGATGTTTACCACCACGCCTGGCTAATTTTTCTATTTTTTTTGATAGAGTCAGGGTTTCACTGTGTTGCCCAGGCTGGTCTTGAACTCCTCAGTTTAAGTGATTTGCCCACCTTGGCCTTCCAAAGCTCTGGGGTTGCAGGGATGAGCCACCATACCCAGCCAATGATTACTTCTTTAAATGTGCAAACACCTATGCAAGGCTAGGAAGATCACAAGGAATCAGGGAAACATGACAACACCAAAGGAAGAACACAAACTTTTAGTAAATAATCCAAAGAGATGTATATCCATGAATTGCCTGATAAATAATTCAAAATAATTGCTTTAGAGAAATTCCACAAACTACAAGAGAACAGCGATAAACAATTTAATGAAATCAGGAAAACAACACAAAGCAAGAACAAAATGAGAAGTTCAGCAAATATATAGGAAAATCAAAAAAATTCTGGAGCTGAAGAATATAATGACTGAACTACAAAATGCAATACAGAACTTCAGAAGATGACTCAAGCAGAGAAAGAATCTGCAAACTCACAAACAGGTCATTTGAAATTATCCAATTGGAAGAGAAAAAATAAAAAAGAAATTAAAATGTGTGAAGAAAGCTTATAGGATTTATGAGACACTACCAAGTGAACTAATATACACATTATGAGGTTATGAGCTGAAGAAGAAAGAGAAGGGAGTAGAAAGTGTATTTGAAGAAATAATAACTAAAAAGATTTCCGAGTCTTTGGGGAGAAATAGACATCCAGACTGAAGAAGCCCAGAGGACCCCAAATAGTTTGGACATAAGTCTACACCAAGACACATTGTAATGAAACTGTCAAAGTCAAAGAATTTTGAAAGCTGCAAGAAAAAAGCAACTTTTTTTGGTCTTTGTCTCAAAAAAGATAATCAGCAGATTTCTCCACAGAAATTTTGCAGGCCAGGAAATAATGGATAACATGTTCAAAATATTGACATAAAATGGCAACCAAGAATACCATATCCTGCAAACCTATCCTTTAAAAATGAAAGGGAGATAAAGTCTTTCCCACATAAACAAAAACTGATTTTGTCACCATTAGACCTGTCTTATAAGAAACGCTTAAAGGAATTCTTCAAATGGAATTAAAAACATGCTAATAAGCAATGTGAAAGCATAAATCTTACAAGCAAAGGTAAATATATAGTCAAATACAAAATAATGTAATACTGTAATGGTGGTACCCAATTTACCCATAACACTAATACAAAAGCTGAAAAACAAAAGTATCAATAATAACTATAACCACAAAAATTTGGTAATGATTCACAATATAAAAATTCACAATATAAAAATAAGTAAACTCTAACTTGAAGAGTACATAGTGGAGGGGAGTATGCCTGTAAAGTTTTTGTATGCAATTGAAGTTATCATTAAATTAAAATAGGTGGTCATAACTGAAAGAAAATGTAGCCAGGTGCAGTGGCTTATGACTGTAATTCTAGCACTTTGAAATGCCAAGGGAGGCAGATCACCTGAGATCAAGAGTTCAAGACCAGCCTGGCCATTATGGTAAAACCCCATCTCTACTAAAAATACAAAAATTAGCCATGTGTGGTGGCATGCACCTCTAGTCCCAGCTACTCGGGAGGCTGAGGCATGAGAATCATTTGAACCTGGGAGGCAGAGGTTGCAGTGAGCCAAGATCATGCCACTGCACTCCAGCCTGGGTGACAGAGCAAGTCTCCATCTCAATAACTAAAATAAAATGTATACAAGCCTCATAGTAACCACAAAGAAAAAGCCTGTACTATGTACACAGAAGATACAGACAAAGGAAGAATGAAAGCAAACCACTACAAAAAATCATCAAATAACAAAAAAAGAAAAGAAAGGAAGAGAACAAAAGAGCTGGAAAACAGACAGAAAACAATTAACAGAATGGCAATATTAAATCCCTACCTACCAATAAATACTTTAAATGTAAATGGATTAAACACCCCCAATCAAAAGGCATAGAGTGGAATGGATTGAAAAAAAAAAAAAAAAGATCCAGGAATATGCTGTCTACAAGAGGCTTACTTTAGCTATAGGTACACTCAGGCTAAAGATAAAGGGCTAGAAAAAGATACTCCATGCAAATGATAACCAAAAGAGACCAAAGGTGGCTATACCTGTATCAGACAAAACAGACTTTTAACTGTTACTAAGGTCAAAGAAAGTCATCACATAAAGATAAATGTTTCAATTCAACAGGAAGCCATAACAATTATAAACATATATGTACTGAACATCAGAGCACTTAAATATATAAATCGAATATGGACAGACAGGAAGAGAGGGATTAAAAACATTATAATAATAGTAGTGGAATTCAGTACTCCACTTTCAATAATGAAGAGCACATTCAGGCAGACAACCAAGAAATAAACAACTGATTTGAATAACACTATACACCAAATAGACCTAACATACAGAACTGTCTACCCAACAGCAGAATACAATTTCATCTTGAGCATACATGGAACATATTCCAAGATAGGTGATATGTTCAGTCACAAAACAAGTCTTAATAAATTTAAGAAGATTGAAATAATACCTGGTATAGTCTTAGGCCACAGTGCAATGAACTAGAAATCAATAACAAAAGGTAAATAGAAAAATTCACAAATTCATAAAAACAATACATTCTTGAACAATTGGATAAAACAGGAAATCAAAAGAGAATTTTAAAATACCTTGAAACAAAAATAAAATTACAACTTTCTAAAATTTACAAGAATCAGCAAAAGCAGTTCCATAAGGGAAATGTATAGCATTAAATACCCACGTTTAAAAACAAGAACGATCTCAACCTAACTTTGGCCAGGCATAGTGGCTCACAACTGTAATCCCAGCACTTTGGGAAGCCAAGGCGGGTGGATCACTTGATGTCAAGAGTTTGAAACCAGCCTATCCAACATGATGAAACCCCATCTGAACTAAAAACACAAAAAATTAGTCAGGCATGGTGGCACCGCCTGTAGTCCCAGCTACTCTGGAGGCTAGGCAGGAGAATCGCTTGAACCCAGGAGGCGGAGGTTGCAGTGCACTTAGGTTGAGCCACTGTACTCCAGCCTGGGTGACAAAACAAGTCTTTGTCTCAAAAAAAAAGAAAGAAAGAAACTAACTGTATAAATAAAGAAACTAGAAAAAGAGGAACAAACTCAAAGTTAGTAGAAGAAGAAAAATTAAAGTGGAAATAAAATAGAAAAAAGAGTTGGCTTTTTAAAAAGATCAACAAAATCAACAAGCCTTTAGCTAGATTAACTAAACAAGATTCAAATAAATAAAAGAGAAGATATTACAATGAATGACACAGAAATAAAAAGGATCATTAAGAGACTATTATGACCATTTATATGCCAATAAATGGAATAGCCTAGAAGAAATAGATAAATCCTTAGGAACACACAAACTACCAAGACTCAATCAAGAAGAAACAGAAAGCGTGAGCAGATCAATAACAAAAAAGGAGTTGAATCAGTAATCAAAAACATTCCAGGCTGAGTGTGGTGGCTCACACCTACAATTACAGTACTTTGGAAGGCTGAGCCAGGAGGATCACTTGAGCTCAGGAGCTGGAAACCAGCCTAGGCAACATAGAAAGATCTCATCACTACTAAGAAAAAAAAAGTTATCTGGGAACGGTGGGGTACACCTGTAGTCCCAGCTATATGAGAGGCTGAGGCAGGAGGATCACTTGAGCACAGGAGATTGAGGCTGCAGTGAGCAATGATCACACCACCGCCCTCCAGCCTAGGCAACAGAATGAGGCCCTATCTCAAAAAAGAAAAAAAATTCCAACAAAGAAATGCCCAGGACCAGATGGCTTCATAGGATAATTCTACCTTCAAACATTCAAAGAACGCTAGCCCTTCTTACCAAAAATTCAAAAAGAGAATACTCCCAAACTCATTTTGTAAAGTCAGCATCACCCTGATTCCAAAGCTTAAGGTAACATAAGAAAACTACCAGGCAATATCCCCGATGAACATAAATGCAAAAATTCTTAATAAAATACTAGCAAAGCAAAATACAAAAATTAGCCAGGTATTGCGGCAGGCACCTGGAACCCCAGCTACTCAGGAGGCTGAGGCAGGAGAATTGCTTGAACCTGGGAGGCAGAGGCTGCAGTAAGCTGAGATTGTGCCACTGCACTCCAGCCTGGGCAACAGAGCGAGACACTGGAAAAAAAAAATTACATAAATACATACATAAATAAAAAATACTAGCAAACCAATGTCAACAGCACATTAAAATGATTATACACCATGGTCAAGTGGGATTTATCCATAGGATACAGGGTCAGTTAACATGAAAATCAACCAATGTGATCAATCACAAGAATGAAACACAAATCATGATCACCTCAATAGACCTAGAAAAAGCATTTGACAAAAATCAACATCCTTTCATGATAGATTCTCAACAAAACAAGTATGGAAGAAACTTACCTCAATGCAATAAAGGTCACTTATGAAATGTCCACAGCTAAAATCATACTCAGTGGTGAAAGACTGAAAGCCTTTCCTCTAAGATCCAGAACAAGGAAAAGATGCTCACCTTTTTTTTTTTTTTTNTTTTTCCTAAAGGGACGGAGTCTTGCTCTGTCACCCAGCCTGGAGTACAGTGGTGAGATCTTGGCTCACTATAACGTCTGCCTCCCAGGTTCAAGCAATTCTCCTGCCTCAGCCTCCCTAGTAGCTGGGACTACAGGCACCCATCACCAAGGATGGCTAATTTCTTTTGTATTTTAGTAAAGACAGGGTTGCACAGAATTGCCCAGGCTGGTCTCAAACGCCTGAGGTCAGGCCATCTGCCCGCCTTGGCCTCCCAAAGTGCTAGAATTACAGGCTTCAGCCACCATGCCTGGCTGGATGTTCACTCCTATCACTGTTATTCAACATAGTACTGGAAGTCATAGAACAATCAGGCAAGAAAAATAGGGGCTTCCAAGTCAGAAAGGAAAAAGTAAGATTATTTCTACATGCCATGATCACATACATAGAAAACTCAAAAGACCCCCTCCCTCCACCACACACACTCCCCAAACTGGTAGAACTAATAAATGAATTCAGTAAAGTTTCAGGACACAGAATCAACATATAAAACTCCATGGCACCTCAATGCACCAAAATGAACTATCTGAAAGGGAAATTCAGAATGCAATCACATTTACTTTAGCAACAAAAATTAAAATACTTAGGAATTTATGGGAATCAGCAAAATAAATTATATAAATAAATGGAATAAAGACACAAATAAGTGGAAAGACATCTCATGTTCATAGACTGGAAGAATTAATATTGTCAAAGTGTCCATACTACCTAAAGCAATCTACAGATTCAATGCAAACCCTAACAAAATCCCAATTGCACTTTTTACAAAAATAGAAAAACAATCCTAAAATTCATATGGAACTACAAAAGACCCTGAACAGCCAAAGCAATTTTGAACAAGAACAAAAAGCTGGAGACATCACACTTCCTGACTTCAAATTATCTGACAAAGCTATCACCAAAATAGTATGGTGCTAGCACAAAAACAGATACAGACAAAATGGAACAGAACAGAGAACCCAGAAATAAACTCATTTGATTACTGAACAACTTACTTTGACAACAGTGCTAAGAACAGGCAATTGGGAAAGAACAGTCTGTTCAATAAACAGTACTGAAAAAAACTGCGTTTCTACAGACACACAAAAAAATGAAATTTGATCCCTATCTCATACTACACAATTATTAACTCAAAACAGATTAAAGTCTTAAATGTAAAACTTGAAACTGCAAAATTCCTGGAAGAAAACATTGGGAACACCTTGACATTGGTCTTGGCAATAATTTTCTCAATATGACACCAAAAGCATAGGCAATGAAAGAAAAAATAGACAAGTGGGATTATATCAAACTAAAAAGCTTCTGTATAGCAAAAGAAATAATCCAAAAAAGGAAAAGTAACCTACAGAATCGGAAAACAATGTTTGGAAACCATGTATCTGATAAGGGGTTAATATCCAAAATATCTAAGCAACTCATACAACTCAATACCAAAAATATAAATAACTAGATTAAAACATAGGCAAAGAACCAAAATAGATACTTCTCAAAAAAGGAAATTCAGATGGCCAATGAGCATATGAAAATGTGTTCAACATCTGTAATCATCAGGTAAATGCAGATCAAAAACACAATGAGATATCACTTCACACCTTTTAGGCTATTATCAAAAAAATAAAAGATAACAAATGTTGTCAAGAATGTGGAGAAAAGAGAACCCTTGTACACTGCTGTTAGGAATATAAATTCATACAGCCATTATGAAAAAAGGAGGAAAGTTCCCAAAAAATTATAAATAGAACATATGATCAAACAATCCTACATGATAGTAAAGGTTATCTGCATTCCCATGTTCACTGTAGTATTTTGCACAATAGTTAAGATATGGAAACAACCTAAATGTCCTTCAATGGATGAACAGGTAAAGAAAATATGAACACGAACACACACACACACACACACACACACACAGGAATATTGCTCAGCCTTAAAAAAGAAGAAAATCCTGTCATTTGTAACAAAATGAAGCTGGAGGAAGTTATGTTAAACAAAATAGGCAAGACACAGAAAGAGAAGTACGGCCGGGCGCGGTGGCTCAAGCCTGTAATCCCAGCACTTTGGGAGGCCGAGGTGGGTGGATCACGAGGTCAAGAGATCGAGACCATCCTGGTCAACATGGTGAAACCCCGTCTCTA
>NW_016107750.1:595392-599217 GCF_001604975.1 Cebus imitator
GTGAAACTCCGTCCCAAAAAAAAAAAATAAAGAAAGAAAATAAAAGAAAGAGAAGTACTGCATGATCTCCCTTTTATGTGGAATCTAACATAGTCAAACTATCGAAGCAGAAAATAGGATGGTGGTTGCCAGGGACTGAGAAGAATGGGAAATGGAGGATGTTGATCAAAGATATAAAAATGTTAAGTATATAGAGGTAATAGATATGTTAATTAGTTGGAATGTGATGGTCATTTCACTATGTTTCACAAAAACAATTAAGTGTAAACCTTAAATATAATTTTTATATCATACAAATTATCACAAAATAATTTAAAAGAAGATCAATTGTGTTCAATAGCTACATGTTAATGAGGTATCACTTCACAACTTTTAGGCTATTGTCAAAAGATAAAAGCTACCTTTTTGCCTGTAGTAAATTAAGGCTGAGTACTATTATGTTGCATGTGTGTTTGTGTGTGTATAATCATATTTTCTTTATCTGTTCATCCATTGAAGGACATTTAGGTTGTTTCTATATCTTGACTATTGTGCAAAATACTACAGGCAGGCCATGTGGAGCAGCTGCTGCCATCATGCTGGCTGCAGCAGCTTGGCATGGCCAGGGATGCATGCTCCATGAAGCAGATGAGAGTCAGGGACAAGCGGGAGACCCACCCCTTCCAAGTTGGGGTGGGAGCTCCCTGGATGCTGCTGCAGCTTCCCAAGCAATGGCTGCAGACTCAGGCATCCCTGTCCTCTTAGGGACCAGAGGAGCAGGTGGGAGCCCCATCCTCCCAGGCACAGCTGCAGCCGCCCAAATGGTAGCTGCAGACCCAGCATCCCTGCATTCTTTGGGGCCCAGGAAGGCTCCCCTTGCCCTTGTAGGCATGGAAATGCCTGCTCCCACTGCTTAGCTTCTTCCTGCTGTCAGTGCCTGCTCTGATCTCAAAGAAAAGCTGGAGCACTGCTGACACACCAGCCCCCTGCCACCTCGGTCCCCTCCAGATTTTGGGTACCAATAAGCACAGGAAAGAGGCTGAGGGGAGCTGAGGGCAGTTTGGCTTGGCACCTACAGCCTGGGCACCATGAAAGGCAGGAGGCAGACAGGTTCCTGGGTAGAAGGGGATGGGTCCCTGGTGAGGCCCCACCTTCAGGCCAGGGAGAGCTTGAAGGCTGCGGACCAGGATGCCAGTCCAATGGACCAGAGTGAGAATTTGTGGTACCTTTTGTGGGCATGCCCATGGCCACACATGGACCAATCAGTACAAATTTCTTCTTTTTTGAGGTCCATAAAAGCCCTGGGGTCAGCAAGAGCTGAGAAGATGTTGGGACAACCAGTTGAGCTATCTACTCTAGGGCCTCCTCTCTGCTAGAGCTGCAGAGACAACAGGAAGACCTGCCTGCAGATAGGAGCTACCCACTCCAAGGCCTCCAAGCTACTGCCACTCAATAAAGCTTCTCTTTGTCTTGCTCACCTTCCATTTGTCTGTGTACCTCATTCTCATTGCTCACCCTCTACTTGTCTGTATAACTCATTCAAGAACTCGGGTCCCACCAAATGAGGCTAAAAGAGCTGTAACACAAACAGGGCTGAGACTTACTCCTTGCTCACCATGCTGTGGGCAAAGAGAAGGAAAGAAGAGCTTTGGGGAGCCCAAACCTGGGAGCTCTCTGAGCCAGGACTGTTACTCCCTCTCTGGGGCCCTGCGGTTCCTGGTGTCTCCAAGCTTCCAGGTGCCACTTTTTCCCTGGAAGCTGTTTGCAGTGTGACTAGTTCAGCTGCAGCCTCGCAGGAGCTGGTGCCCATACTGGTATCTGAAGCTGACAGCCCACTGCAGCAGCTGGCATGTCTGACTAACAGCCAGACCCCACACTTCCTCATACACACCCCTCACCAATCCATGCAGTTTCCCTTGGCAGGCATGGGACTCAGGCCAGTAGCGTGAGCCAAGTGCAGCCTGCCAGTCTGAGTGGGTGCGGTGAGCCCAGTGGGCCCAAGCAAAACTTGGCCAGAGGTACCACCCAGCCACAGAGGTTTCTGGCCAGAAAAGTGACATCCCAAAAATACTATAACATTACTAATACCCTGTTTTATTATTTACAATAAATTCTAATTACTAAAATTCACACAAATTTCTTAAATTGGCTACTAAATCAAACATCTAATCAAACTGCTGGTAGCTTCAAAAAAAGTTTATTCTAATGCCGGGCGCGGTGGCTCAAGCCTGTAATCCCAGCACTTTGGGAGGCCAAGGCGGGTGGATCACGAGGTCAAGAGATCAAGACCTTCCTGGTCAACATGGTGAAACCCCGTCTCTACTAAAAATACAAAAAATTAGCTGGGCATGGTGGCGTGTGCCTGTAATCCCAGCGACTCAGGAGGCTGAGGCAGGAGAATTGCCTGAACCCAGGAGGCGGAGGTTGCGGTGAGCAGAGATCGCGCCATTGCACTCCAGCCTGGGTAACAAGAGTGAAACTCCGTCTCAAAAAAAAAAAAGTTTATTCTCTAGCAGTCCATGGTTGTCTGCCCCATCATTTTCAGGCTCCAGAAGACTCTCAAGTCAAAGTCTGGGAAGGATACCGTATGTTTCATTTCCTACCTGACAACGAAGTAATCTGCATAGCAGAACAATTTTTGACATTATTAATGTAAATTGGGCCTCTACATTTTATACATATACATACATGATTTTCAAGCAACCAGCCAAGTGCTGGGCAAAGAAAGCCAAGTCAAATGAAGGCAAAGGCTTTCTATTACCTTTTGTGGAAACCCAAATCCTGAGCTTTGGATTAGGATAGATGCTTAAGAGGTGGAGGGGATGACGACTAACAGCACAGCTGAGAGGGCAGAATCTGGAGTCTGGGGAAGGAATTATGAGGCTCTCAAGGACGAGGTGAGCATTAGGGTCCTACTCCCCAGCTCTCAGGAGGAATATGGTACACAGAGTTGGATCTCTGACATCCTGGTTCTATGCCCTATCCTAATTTTGGGGTCCCAAGGAAACAAGCTTTTAGACTTGATGGGACTGCCAGGACTGGATAGTGGCTGTTTCACAAGCAGTCTGACGACCAGAAGGACCTTCTCAGCATCGTGGTGCCACATAAAATCTGGATACCTTTGCATAATCTTGGGATTTGTGGGGAGCCCACCAACAAAGCAGATGGTGGTGGGGTTCTTGGTAATACAAATAAATTTAAAGAAAACAAAGACAAGCAATATTTCTTGAACATATTAATCTATAGATTGAAAAATCAGCCAGGCATGGTGGCTCATGCCTGTAATCCTAGCACTTTGGGAGGCCGAGGCAGGCAGATCACTTGAGGTCAGGAGTTTGAGACCAGCCCAGCCAACATAGCGAAATCCCATCTCCACTAAAAACACAAAAATTAGCCAGACATGGTGGCAGGCACCTGTAATCCCAGATACTCGGGAGGCTGAAGCAGGAGAATCGTTTGAACCTGGGGGACAGAGATTGTAGTGAGCCGAGATTGTACCACTGCCCTCCAGCCTGGGGTACAGAGCAAGACTCCATCTCAAAAAATAAAGAAAAGAGAAAAATCACACCAGCTGTATGTTTTTCTCTTGATATTTCAAGGTAGCAAAGCCAGGAAAGATCTGCTCCAACAGGTTAGGGAGCAACCACTTTCCCATGAAAAGGAGTACTGGGAGGCTCATTTTAGGGGCCAATACCAGATAGTCCAGAACTAAAAGGTCTTCTTATTTTTTTTAATTTTTATTTAGAGATGGGGTTTCTCCACGTTGGCCAGGCTGGTTTCGAACTCCTGACCTCAGGTGATCCACCCACCTTGGCCTCCCAAAGTGCTCGGATTACAGGCGTGAGC
>NW_016107750.1:599437-605782 GCF_001604975.1 Cebus imitator
CAGCTGATTTTTTGTATTTTTAGTAGAGACAGGGTTTCACCATGTTGACCAGGATGGTCTCGATCTCTTGACCTCGTGATCCACCTGCCTCGGCCTCCCAAAGTGCTGGGATTACAGGTGAGCCACCGCGCCCAGCCTATCCCTTTATATTTCTAATAGGAAATGAAACAGTAGACAATAGAGTCTAGTTTCTGTCTTGCAGCTGGGGAAGAGACAGGAAGAGCAGAATCCATGAGCACAGTGAATGAGTCAGAAAGTAAGTACCCAAAATGTCAGTGAGGAGCTGAGGAACTCGGCACGAGTGCTTTGAGCATACAGAAGGCTCAGCTGAATTCTGACTGGATTTGTCCTAAGCAAAGCATAAACCAGGGCCCTTTGAATATACAGGACACAGAGTTCTTACAGTGTCTCTTATAGAATGAATTGGACTGAGACTTTGGGGAAACAACTGCACCAGACAGTGGGAGCTAACTAACAGCAGGTGTGCCACACAGTACCATGTGGTCCAAACTGTGGCTCTGCTTGGTTCTATCCTTACACAATCAGTCTTCGGTTGTATGGCAGTTTGGTGGAGCAGGTAAATAGGTACCCTTTGCACAGGGGAACATGGTGGAATTCCATCTTCAAGAAACTTGAGACTGGGTGCAGTGGCTCACGCCTGTAATCGCAGCACTTTGGGAGGCCGAGACGGGTGGATCGCCTGAGGTCAGGAGTTTGGGACTAGCCTGACCAACTTAGTGAAACCCTGTCTCTACTAAAAATACAAAAAATTAGCTGGGCGTGGTGGCGGGCGCCTGTATTCCCAGCTACTCGGGAGGCTGAGGCAGGAGAATCACTTGAACCCGGGAGGCGGTGGTTGCGGTGAGCCGAGATCGTGCCATTGAAAACCAACCCGGGCAAAAAGAGGGAGACTCCAACACAAAAAAAAAAAAAAAGAAAGAAAGAAAGAAAGAAACTTGCACTTGTTACCCTTTTCAGGTAACTGGACCTCACCTCAACTCTACCTGGTACAAGTATAACTAAAATGGAGAGGAGAAGAGAAGTCTAGTTTGTATTCTTTTAGAATTCTAATCCCCAAATATTTGCCAGATATCAGTTACTTGGAAAACTTTCCTATATAAAAAAGGCCTTACCCATTCACCCTGTTCCCAGCTTACCATCACATTCCAGCAGACACTGAAAAGCTGAACAAGGGAAACTTTATTCCTGCTCTAGTTGGGTGAGTCTCTCCTCTCTTCCTCTCCTTGTCACTGTTGCCCACATACTGTAGTTTGGAAGTAAGGAAAGAAGAAATTCTTTAAAATATCTCATTACTGGCTGGGCATGGTGGCTCATGCCTGTAATCCAAGCACTTTGGGAGGCTGAGATGGGCGCATCACTTGAGGCCAAGCATTCAAGACAAGCCTGGCCAACGTGGCCAGATGCCACCTTTACTAAAAATAAAAAAATTAGCTAGGGGCCTTCTCTTCCCAGTTCTTCCCGGAGTCAGGAAAAGCTGGGTTGAGAGAGTGAAAAAAGTAAAAATTAGCTAGGCATACTGTTACATGCCTGTAATCCCAGCTACTCAGGTGACTGAGGCATGAGAAGTGCTTGTACCCAGGAGGTGGAGGTTGCAGTGAGCCAAGATTGTACCACTGTGTTCCAGCCTGGGTGATAGAGTGAGACTCTGTCTCAAAAAAAAAAAAAAAGGCATAGAAAATATATTGATTTAAATCTCTTCTGGGTCAACTGTGTACTACACTGGCTTTTTTTCCCTAGAGACAGGGTCTGGCTACATCACCCAAGCTGGTCTTCAACTCCTAGCCTCGAGTGATTCTCCCACCTTATCCTCCCAAAGTGCTGGGATTACAGGGATGTGCCACCACACCTGGCTACCATATATTTTTAAGGCCTCCCTTTTACGTTGCTTGATGAGCCTAAAATAAGATAAGGAAAGGCCAATGAAATTAGGAACTTTGCCTACCTTCCCAGAGTGGGAGAATGGTGAATCTGAAGGTGCTGAAAACCTTCAAATAGTCTAGAATAGTGATTCTCAGCAGGGATAGTACTGCCTCCCCCTACCCCCGGGAGCAATTAGGAAATAAGTGGGAGCATTTTTGGTTATTTACAACTGGCAGCCATTATTGGCATTTAATGGGTGAGGAGTTGAAGACCCTGGACATCCTGAAAGGCACAGGGCAGTACCTCATAACAAAGAATTGTCTATCTCCTGACTTTTTTTTTTTTTTTTTTTTTAGATGGGGTTTCACCATGATGGCCAGGCTGGTCTTGAACTCCTGACCTCAGGTGATCCACCTCCCCTCGGCCTCCCAAAGTGCTAGGATTACAGGCGTGAGCCACTGCGCCCTGCTATCTCCTGACTTTCAAACAGCTCTCCGGCCAGTGATGTAGGTGAAGCACATTTATAATCATTTGAGCCTAGGGCCTAACTCAATTTATATGACTTTAATATACACAGAAATTTTCAGGAATTCAACCACTGTGTAAATCAAAGGAAAACTAAACTTTGTTTTATTTGGAAAATGTTCAAAGGTTGCTCACCATTTTGGAAAACAACATTGCCAATGGCAATGGTATTCAAGTCACCAAAGCAACATATTCATATCAGTTAGCATTTCTAGTTTATCTACCTATGATGACTACGTATATGGAAGTGAACACTTGATTACTTCAATATGTTTTCTAATGTGGTAGAATCTGAGCATTTATATATTAAAACACTTAAAATTTTACTATAATCTCCTTTTATTTCCTCTATCATATTTATGGTATTATATTAATTTTGGTTGAAATGGTGTGGAATCATATGTAATTATCTACAAACTTCATTGAGTTATGGAGACATTACAAAATATTTGTTACAAATATACAAATATAAACATTTGGTATAAAATATAAATATTTGTTATAAAATGGGGCATTCAGTCCAATGAGGCTGAAAATCACTGCAGTATATGCTTCCTACAACTTTTCTCATTATCAACAAGTCTTAGAAATTTCTGCATATATAGCATGGGCATATCATAGTCTATTCATATATTTCCTGTTAATAAACATATCAGTTATTTCTAATTTTGTGCTGTTGGAAACAATTAATAATATGAAATCTTCTGACATGCATCTTTGTGCACACGTGCAAGTATTTCTCAGGGGTAGATATTAAGATGTGAAAGTGCCACACCAAGAGTTTTAATATTTGTATATCTTTGGAGATAAAAACGTTTTCTCATTTCAAGATGCATTTCCCTAACACTAGTCAAGCTGAACACATTTTCAAATGTTTTTTGGCCATATTATTGTCTTGGTTGTTCAGCAATTCAAATTTTTGTCATTTTGGGGAGAACTGATTTGTAATTATTCATGTATTCTGACCATAATTTTTTAAATACATATGTTGGAAATCACTTTCTCCTAGTCTGTTGCCTACCTTTTAACTTTTGTCAAAGAGAAGTTTTAAATTTTGATATAGTAAAATTTATCATGTTTTTGTTTTTGGCCTCCTCAAAGAGGCTTTCTCTACCTCTAGACATAGTTTTCAACAGGTGTATAATACTCCATTTTATGCATATACCATAATTTATAATATTCTCTTTCACTATTGGGAATTTAGCTTTTTCAAACAACTAAGTGTTCAACATGATGTTTTTAGCACGCATTTAGTGCCTAGCAAACGGAGCATAATAAGTGTTTCTAAAGACAGGAAACTTTTTCCACACTCACATTCAAGGTATGTTTAAAAATGCAACCCTATGTCAACCAAATTACTGGGAATTAGCCCTACAATGATACTCTTACTTTAGCCAGCTAATCAAGACTTGATTCTGCTTCTAAAATCTAGGCACACAAGTAAAGCTTCACCTTACCCCATAAGAATGCTCTTCCAAAGGGTGGAATGACTACCTGCGAGAAGCCTGTGATCACATACCTGAGTCCTCCTCCTTATCCTGACTTCAATTTTAGGGTACCTCTCTGCTTGGTGAGTCTTCAATGTTTACATCTAAGAAGCTTAAGAGTGGACGTGAGAAGAGGAGGGAGAGGGAAGAGAAGCCTCATTTTCAGGAGTTTGGGCTGCTGCAGATTCGTGAGGCCTGGCTCCAGATCCAGCAGGTGCAGCTCTGTATTCAGGAGGTGTGGC
Source organism: Cebus imitator (assembly GCF_001604975.1). Taxonomy (NCBI): domain Eukaryota; kingdom Metazoa; phylum Chordata; class Mammalia; order Primates; family Cebidae; genus Cebus; species Cebus imitator. The sequence continues at coordinate 603,573 of NW_016107750.1, forward strand.
TCCATATCCCGCAGGTGAGGCTCTGTATCCCACACGCGGGTCTTCATTTCCTGCAGGTGGAGCTCCGTATCTGGGAGGTGGGGCTCCATATACTACTGCAGAAGGGGCTCTGTACCCAGGAGGTGGGGCTTCATATCCTGCAGGCAGGGCTTCATATCCTGCAGGCAGGGCTACATATCCTGGAGGTGGAGCTTCATATCCTGCAGGTGGAGCTCCATATCCAGGAGGTGGGGCTCCATAGACAATAACTGGGAATTATAATGAGAAGGAAAAAAATCAATTACCTGGAAGTCAAGGAATATATGAGAAAGAAGAACTTAAAAGATAATGCTGAAGCAAACTGACACAAGAAGAGAAGTCAGGCAGAATTATGCTAAAACTATCTCCTCCAGCCATCACCAGTTGAAGGCATCACCTCCTGTTGTGTAGCGATTTCAAATCAACATGAAAAGAACCCTATGAATAGATCAGTTCATTACGTATACTTGTGCACAGATACGTATTTTACTTAATAAAGTTTGATTATAAAAAAAGTAATACATGCTTAATGAGGAATATGCGTTTGGAAAATAGAGAAAGAGGAATGGAAAGTCATCTATAATTCCATCACCAAACACTTAATATTTTGGTGTATTTCTTTGTAGAATCTCTGTGAATATTCTTTATACAATCATGATCATATCAACCACATGATTTTTAAAATCTGGCTCTTTTACTTAATATTATAAGAAATGTCTTTATATTGTTAATTTACTTCATAAATTAAAAACTGGAAATAGTTTTAGCACTATTGAATTTGTGTTGGGCTGCATTCAAAGCCATCCTGGGCCATGGGTTGGACAAGCTTGATATAAGAGCTAAAACTATAAAATCCTTAGAATAAAACATAGGGATAAATCTTTATGACATTGGATTTGGCAATGAATTTTAAATTTTACATCAAAAGCATGAGCAACAAGAGAAAAAAGAAAAATGTGATAAAAATTAAAAACCCTTGTGCATTAAAGGTCATTTTTGCCTGGGCACGGTGGTTCACACCTATAACCCATCAGCTGAGGCAGGTTGATCACTTGAGCTCAGGAGTTCTAGATGAGCCTGAGCAACATGGTGAAACTCCATCTCTAACAACAACAAAAAAATATTAGCTGTGCATCATGGCACACACCTGCAGTCCCAGCTATTTGGGAGGCTGAGGCACAAGAATCACTTGAACCTGGGAGGCAGAGGTTGCAGTGAGCCAAGACAGCGCCACTGCCCTCCAGCCAGGGTGACTCTGTCTCAAAAAAAAAAGTCATTATTGGCTGGGTGTAGTGGCTCATGCCTGTAATTCAAGCACTTCGGAGGCCAAAGCGGGCAGATCACCTGAGGTCGGGAGTTCAAGACCAGCCTGACCAACATGGTGAAACCCCGTCTTAAAAAAAAAAGTTCAAAAAAAAAAAAAAAGGCGGCCGGGCGCGGTGGCTCACGCCTGTAATCCCAGCACTTTGGGAGGCCGAGTCGGGTGGATCACAAGGTCAAGAGATTGAGATCATCCTGGCCAACATGGTGAAACCCCGTCTCTACTAAATATACAAAAAAAATTAGCTGGGCGTAGTGGCGCACGTCTGTAGTGCCAGCTACTCGGAAGGCCGAGGTAGGAGAACTGCTTGAACCCGGGAGGTGGAAATTGCAGTGAGCCGAGGTCGCCAATGCACTTCAGCCTGGTGCCTGGTGATGGAGGAAGACTCTGTCTCAAAAAAAAAAAGAATGTGAATGAAAACCGAAAAATATTTGCAAATAATATATCTGACAAGGATTTCATATACAGACTATATAAAGAATGCTTATACTCAACAACAAAAAGACAAGCAATCCGATTTAAAGAAAAAAAAAATAGGCAAAGGACTTGAACAGACATTTCTCCAATGAAGGTATACGAAAAGTCAAAAAGCACATAAAAAGATGTTCAACAGGGCCGGGCGTGGTGGCTCAAGCCTGTAATCCCAGCACTTTGGGAGGCCGAGGCGGGCGGATCACGAGGTCAAGAGATCGAGACCATCCTGGCCAACATGGTGAAACGCCGTCTCTACTAAAAATACAAAAACTAGCTGGGCGCGGTGACGTGCACCTGTAGTCCCAGCTACTCGGGAGGCTGAGGCAGGAGAATTGCTTGAACCCAGGAGGCGGAGGTTGCAGTGAGCCAAGATTGTGCCACTGCACTCCAGCCTAGC
>NW_016107750.1:606272-611386 GCF_001604975.1 Cebus imitator
AAAAAAAAAAAAAAAAAAATGTTCAACATCATTAGTCATTAAGGAAATGCAAATTAAAACCACAATGAGTCTCTGAAATTCCTGTCTCCACAAAAACACATAAAAATTAGCTGAGCATGGTGGATTGCACTTGTGGTCCTAGCCTACTATGGTTGTGGGGCACTGAGGTGGGAGGATTGCTTGAGCCCAGGAGGTTGAGGCTGCAGGGAGCCATGATAGTACCACTGCACTATAGCCTGTTGACAAAGTAAGGCCTTGTCTGAAAAAATAAAAACACAAAAAAACTTTTCAAACTAGAGAGAGCTTGGGGATGCATAATATTGTGAATACATCAAATACTGCTAAATTTTACACTAAATACCACTGAATTGTACACTTTAAAATGTTAATTATATGTTATGTGAGTTTCATCTCAAATTTTAAAAATGTTAAATGCTAGCAAAACTTACTTTAGATTCTGAATATTAGATTTTAGTAGAATTTAAAAACCAAGGTAACTCCTAAGTTTTCAAGTAAGTAGCCTTTAAGTTACATACAAAACTAAAAGCTCATGGACAAGAGAAGTCACGTATTTTTGGGTGTGTTGGCAGCATTAGGAGACCCTTTGTGGCCTACCAGTAGGCAGTGGACCACATTTGAGAATTACTTCCCAGAAACCCCATTCACTAGCAGTGGACTTTAACAGCACAACTGTTAAAGTGCCCAGGGCTAGAGTCCTCAGTGAGGTTGAATGGTGTGGCACAGGCATGATGGCTATGCTTTGTGAAATGGAAATGAGGAAGTGGGCAAGAGCATATTTTTCTGCTCAGGCTGTAAACAGGAAGTGACCCTTCCCACTAACAGGAGTTGCTCAAGTATGTTCCATGTTTAAATATATCATTAAAAGTAAGCCTGAGGCCGGGCTTGGTGGCTCACACCTGTAATACCAGCACTTTGTGAGGGCAGATCACCTGAGGTCAGGAGTTCAAGACCAGTCTGACCAACATGGAGAAACCCCGTGTCTACTAAAAATGCAAAATTAGCCGGGTGTGGTGGTACACGCTTTGGGAAACTAAGGCAGGAGAATTACTTGAACCCAGGAGGCAGAGGTTACAGTGAGCCAAGATTACACCATTGTACTCCAACCTGGGAAACAAAAGCAAAACTCCAACTCAAAAAAAAAAAAAAAAAAGAAAGTAAACCGAAGCCCCAGTCACTTGCTGAGTTTGCCACTGGGTTTCAGTCAGGAAACAAAGTCACAGACATGACCATTTTCCAGCCCCCTAAATCTCTGCTGCTTCTCCTACAGGGGAGCTGGAGGCAAGCCTGCAGTGGATAGATCTTTGAACCACTGGCACAGTTTCCCACCTTCCAGGAAGAACGTCTCTGCCATACCTTACCTGAACATGGCATCTGTGGAGTGCATACATTCCCTTCTCCAGTAATTACATAAATTCTTGTAGAGTTAAACCAGTCATTTAAGGTTCTAAGTGGAAATCCTCGGGCAGCTGGGAAGACAAGTTTGGCAAAATAGGAGCTCTTTTAATTCAGAGGTATAGCAGGTATCAACTGAACAATTAACAGAGTATTTAATAACCATCTTGCATGTGTTTCCAACAATGCTTTTGAGATACAAGATAAAAAAGAAACATGGGCTAGGCGCAGTAGCTCACACCTGTAATCCCAACACTTTGAGAGGCAAAGGTGGGAGGATTGCTTGACCCTAGGAGTTCGGCCGGGCATAGTGGCTCACGCCTGTAATCCCAGCACTTTGGGAGGCCGAGGTGGGTGGATCACCAGGTCAGGAGATCAAGACCATCCTGGCTAACATGGTGAAACCCCATCTCTAAAAAAAAAAAAAAGAAAAAAAAAAAGACCCTAGGAATTCAAGACAGCCTGGGCAACATGGCAAGACCCTATCTCTATAAAAAATTATTTTTAAATTAGCCAGGCACGGTGGTACATGTCTGTGGTCCCAGCTACTCAGGAAGGTGAGGCGGGAGGACTGCTTGAACCTGAGAGTTTGAGGCTGCAGTAAGCTGTGATTGTGCCACTGCACTGCAGCCTCCAACATGGGCGACAGAGCAACACCTTGTCTCAAAAAAAGAAAAGAAAAGAAGAGAAAAAAAAAAAAATATGACCCTTGTCCTGAATGACATGTTACTTACGGGAAGAGATTGTGTCTTATTTGCCTATGCTTATTCCAGGCCTAGTATAACACCTATCATAATAGATATTCAGAAAAGACTTCCAAGTGAGGATTCTATCAAATTGGTGAAACATATCCATTAAAGACCAATGTAAGGCAGTGTGGTACAGAAGAAAACACTTTTGTCTTGTCTTCCCTCTGCAGCTCTCTTATGAGAACACTTGTGATGGCATTTGGGGCCACCTAATGGGGTAATCTTGTCATCTCAAGATCCTTAAATTAATTACATCTACAAACACCCTTTTTATAAATAAGGTAACATTCACAGGTTCTGAGGACTGGGACTGTGGATCCATTATCAGCCTACCACACTGAGTTCTGGCCTATGGCATGTGACCACAAGTAAGGTACACAGTTTCTAGGCCTGGCCCATAAAAGCTTCCCAAGGAAGATCTTTACTTTATTCCCTTCTCTGCTGGCTGTACAAAGAGGCCATGGAAGCCATGGGTTAAAGACACCAAGGACTAGCTGGGTACAGTGGCTCACACCTGTGATCCCAGCACTTTGGGAGGCCAAGGCAGGTGGATCGCCTGAAGTCAGGAGCTCAAGACCAGACTGACCAACATAGTGAAACCCCGTCTCTACTAAAAATACAAAAATTAGCTGGGTGTGGTGGCAGACACCTGTAATCCCAGGTACTTGGGAGGCTGAGGCAGGAGAATTGCTTGAACCCAGGAGGTGGAGGTTGCAGTGAGCTGAGATTGCACCACTGCACTCCAGCCTGGGCAATAAGAGTGAAACTCTGTCTCAAAAAGAAAAAAAAAAAAAGATAGAAAGGACCCTATTACCCTGGGTCGCTGAATAACTATGTGGAACACAGCCTCCTCTTGTCCCTGCTAATTGGTCTTTATTAAGCAGTAATCTACTGTCTTCAGCATTGATAATGTGGGGTTTATCTGTTTCAGCAGCTAGGATTATTCTAACTAATTCACTATAAATCTAAAGTTGCCCCTCTTCCCTCATCACCCTCCTTGAGGACCCTCTGTGTCCTTTATAGTAATTCCAACAGTAACTATTTTATTCACTTACAATTTTGCTTTTTATATGACTCTCACTAGACTGTAAATCTATAAAGACTATGTGTGTCTTATTCACTGTTGTGTTCCCAGTTGTCTCATAATTGGGAATTTGGCTCACAATAGGTACTCAACATATATATGTTAAAAACATAAATCAAAGAGACCTGACATACCAACTCTGCAGATGGAAAGGGAATCTTTCCTGGTCAAAGAATCAGATCATAAAGAATGATTAACAGTTAACTCCAAGGGCCTCAAGGACATCTATCTCACAAGCCCTGGCTCTTGTGGGGGCAGATGGAGGAGGGGAAGAGGTTTCCCACATCTAAGCCATGGTATAATCAGAAGACTCAGAGTAGTTCCAGACATTGGAGAAGTTCATGTAAGTTGCCTAAATCCTTTTCAAGTGGCTATGCAACTGCTGAGATGCTGAACCTTCTTGGCTAGCATTGCAGGCCAAGAAGTAGATCTTAGGTGAGAGTACCAAGAACCTCAAAAGTTGCCTGACCCTTAGCCCATAATCCTAAAAAAGAAGCCCTCTTCAGTACTATGGGGCCAAAAATAAGAGTGAATTCAAGACTCAGTATGCTACTGTCCTGAGTTCCCCAAATGTCTGTAGCAAAGAAGTACTAGACTTCCAAGTGTCCCCTGTCTCTGGATTTCTCATAGCTGTACTCCTGTCTGTCAGGATACCCTGCAATCCATTTCAGGCTTCCAGATGCTCCCTGCACTCTGGACTACCAAGCAGCTGTGGGTTACGTATAGCTTGTGAACTTCTTGGTTTCTTTATCTTTGCACTGTATCATCAAAGGTAACTGGAATTTTTTTTTTTTTTACTTCTTAACCTCCTGGTATATGGCTCTTCCACTACCTTTCTTCTCCAGCATTTCGCTGAAATTTCTCTTGCTACCATAAACAAACTCTAATTACCACAAACAATGCACACTTTTCCGTCTTCATTTTACCAAACACATCTAGAACAGCTGATACATATGACCACCCCATCTCTTGTAATTTTCTCCTCCATTGACTTTTGGTGTATTAAACTCACTTGATTCTCCTCATTTGTCTCCAGTCAGTCCCTTCTCAATCTTTGCAGATCACTAATTCCCTTCCCTTCCCTTAAATGTCAGGAACTCTATCCTCAAATCACTGAGGAAGCCCATCATGCACATGACTCCAGAGACAACCTGTGTACTGAGGATTTTCAAATCAGTCTCTAGACACAGCTCATCTCTGGAGCTCCAAGCTGCATGTCCAGTGGCCTCCCCATGTACCTCACACTTAATATGGTATAGGAGTCAAGAGTATAGGCTCAAAAAGACATCACTTATGTGGTATTCCTGCCAAGATGCATGGCCTGAATATAATCATGAGAACACAGACAAACTCAAATGAAGGGATATTCCACAAAACAATAAGTCTACATTCTTTTTAAAATGTCAATTTCATGAAAGACAAAGAAAGGCTGGGTTCCAGATTAAAGCAGGCAGAAGAAATAAGAGAAGTAAATTCAATGTGTGATCCAGAATTAGATCCTGGAGTGGGGTAAACAGTGCTATTAGAATGAGGAACAGTAACAGGACAATCATTTGAATTTGAATATAAACTACATATTTTGTTTGTTTGTTTTTTGAGACAGAGTCTCACTCTGTTGCCAGGCTGGAGTGCAGTGGTACAATCTCGGCTCACTGCAACCTCCAACTCCCAGGTTCAAGCGATTTTCCTGCCTCAGCCCCCTGAGTAGCTGGGACCACAGGCATTCACCACCATGCCCAGCTAATTTTTATATTTAGAAGAGACGGGCCGGGCGCGGTGGCTCAAGCCTGTAATCCCAGCACTTTGAGAGGCTGAGGCGGGTGGATCACGAGGTCAAGAGATCGAGACCATCCTGGTCAACATGGTGA
>NW_016107750.1:612666-622537 GCF_001604975.1 Cebus imitator
AGAGTCTTACTCTGTTGCCCAGGCTGGAGTATGTGGCATGATTTCGGCTCACTGCAACCTCTGCCTCCTTGGTTCAAGTGATCCTCCTGCCTCAGCCTTCCAAGTAGCTGGGACTACAGGTGCACACCACCACACCCAGTTAATTTTTGTATTTTTAGTAGAGACGGGGTTTCGCCATGTTAGCCAGGCTGAGCTCAAACTCTTGACTGCAGGTGATCCACCTATCTCGGCCTCCCAAAATGCTGGGATTATAGGTGTGAGCCACCAGGCCCAAGCTGTCTCTTATATTTTTGACCATAGTTTATAGCATCCCAATCCATTAAGTCTTCTAAGCTAGAAAGTTTACTCCATTCTCTGTGTCCCCAGCACTTTGTCCATGTCTTTATTACAGCATATTCCATGAGATATGATAGTATATCTGCATATGTCTGTCTCTACTACAGCATGTTTGTCTCAAGTAGGTTGAAGTTGGGGGTGAGTGGCAGGGAGAAAGGAGAAGAGCATTCCAGACACAAAAAAAATAGCATGAAGGCGCAGAGATGAGAGAAAATAAAGTACAAAAGAGTCCAGTTTGATTGGAGCATAAAAGGTAAGAAAGTGAGTGGCATGAAGTGAGGCTAGATTAAATAAAAATATATCACAGCTGGGTGAGGTGGCTCATGCCTGTAATCCCAGCACTTCGGGAGGTTGAGGCAGGTGGATCACCTGAGGTCAGGAGTTTGAGGTCAGCCTGGCCAACATGGTGAAACCCCATCTCTACTAAAAACACAAAAATTAGCTGGGTGTGGTGGCGGGCACCTGTAATTCCAGCTACTCAGCAGGCTGAAGCAGGAGAATGGCTTGAACCTAGGAGGCAGAGGTTGCAGTGAGCCAAAATCATGCCATTGCACTCCAGCCTGGGTGACAGAGCAAGACTACCTCTCAATAACAACAACAAACAACAACAACAGATATATATATTATTTATATATATAATTATTATATATTATTTATATATATATATAATTATATATTATATATTTTATAATATATAATATATAAAAATATATAATATATAATTATATATATATAAATAATTATTTGTAGTCAAAGTTCTCCCATCCAAGTACTAACCATGCCTGACCCTGCTTTGCTTCCGAGATCTGACGAGATCAGGCGCATTCAGGGTGGTATGGCCGTAGACGAAAGAGTTCTCTAGTATGCCCATTAGATCAGTGCTATAAGTCTTGACAGTACCTCTACTCCCCTCTCATATAAGATGGGGACTAAGGCTGGGCGTGGTGGCTCATGCCTGTATTCCCAGCACTTTGGGAGGCCGAGGCGGGTGGATCACGAGGTCAAGAGATCGAGACCATCCTGGTCAACATGGTGAAACCCCGTCTCTACTAAAACTACAAAAAATTAGTTGGGCATGGTGGCACATGCCTGTAGTCCCAGCTACTCAGGAGGCTGAGTCAGGAGAATTGCTCGAACCCAGGAGGCGGAGGTTGCGGTGAGCCGAGATCGCGCCATTGCACTCCAGCCTGGGTAACAAGAGCGAAACTCCGTCCTCAAAAAAAAAAAAAAAAGATGGGGACTAAACCTGAGCAAAGCAAAGGCAAGTCCAGAGAGAAGAAAAAGTAAAAAATCAGACCAAAGGAAGAATAACTAAGGGCTCCCTGACCCAAAGAAGAGACCTCTCAGTGGATATCTGAGGTCAGTGTTTAAATGGACAAAAGACTATCAGACATAGTCACTTGGGTGTCTGACTGTAAGCTCCTACTAGATTGTCAGCTCCCTCAGGACAGAAAGGGACTGAATAATCTTTGTGTTCCTATCCTGTAACATGGTATTTGGCAATCGTAGGTAAGCCCAGAAAATGCCTACTGAATATGTGTGCAAATACCAACTGCCTGGCCACAGAGGCCAGCAAATCTTGGCTGAGTTACTGCACTTTAATTCCACAAGCCTTAAATCCCAAAGTGGGCCAGGCACAGTGGCTCATGCCTATAATCCCAGCACTTTGGGAGGCTAAGACAGAGGATCACTTGAGCTCAAGAGTTCAAGACCAGCCTGGTAACATGGTGAAAACCCAACTTACAAAAAATACAAAAATCCCTTTCTCAAAAACAACAAAACAATAACACCAGCAACGACAACAAAACCCAAACAAACAAAAAAACCCAAAGTGCTTCATATCTTTATCAGCATCACTCACCAGCAGAGGCAGCTTTCACCATCAACTGGGCAAATTCAATGGCACCTCCGTTTCTGAAGACTAATTTAAAAGTAGCTTGTCCTTCCCAGCCACCTGGGGGAAGAAATGGCACACACTCACTAAGAAGCTGGCAAAGATGACAACAGAAAGACTGCCACAAACACCAAGGAAAGCACTACCTGACAAAACAGGGCAGCTTTTGTTTGAATTTCAACATGAGCCAAATTTGAATCTTAAACATTCTAGAAGGTTTTGAGGAAAAAAGATACACGCTTCTGAAGGAATACTTACCATCCGGAGCTGCCCGAATACTTCCCTTAATGAAGTTTGCAGCGAATACTGGTTGTTCAACAGTGAGGTTCGTTATCAGATCAAATGGCATCATAAAAGACAACATGGGATCGTTGATGGAGTGCGAAGTTATGAAAATCACCTAAACAAGGAAAGAAACTTTGGAAAAGGAATGCAAAATTGGTCTATGGATTCAGACTTACAAGAGCAAGGTACATTCTGGCCTAATTGAGAAACATCATCATTTCTTCCATCACTCTTCAACATGGAAAATCCCAAAGTACAAACGTTTAAAAACACTTTGATTGGGATACCAAGGCGGGTGGATCATCTGAGGTCTGGAAGTTCAAGACTAGCCTAGCCAACAAAGTAAAACCCCATCTCTTTAAAAAAAAAAAAATACAGTATTTTTCTCACTTAAATTATTGCTGTCAGGTATGTAAAAAAAAAAGAAAAAAAAAACACTTCGAAAGTCAGTATTTAACTTTTCTTCATTTTTAAGGAAAACAAATGTAGAGTTAATCAGCAGATTAAAGTAGAAACAGAAATTACCCGGTATGAAGTGAGAAACAATGTTCCTGTCTTTGTACCACTAAAGACACTGGAGCCTTCTGATTGCTGTGGGAAGGAGAGCTCCACATTTGGGGACTGCTTCAAGAGACTGTAGAAAAGGAGGAACAGCACACAATCCAGAACGTATATAAAATGACAAACATTAACTTCTTAACACAGTTTTTTTTCCAGAGTAAGCACTCAATAAACATTAGCTGCTGCTACTGCTATTACTACTACTGCTACTACTACTACTATTTTATTGAAGTAAAAAGAAATATTCAAATGATCTTATTCTCTGACAATTTACTCTTCATCATTTGATTCTTTTTCTTGTCAAACCTACTCCTATTCTCAATGTATATTCATTCTTTTTTTTTTTTTTGTCTGAGACAGAGTCTTGCTCTGTCACCCAGGCTGGAGTGTAGTGGCGTGATCTTGGCTCACTATAACCTCTGCCTCCTGGGTTCAATCAATTCTCTACCTCAGCCTCCCAAGTAGCTGGGATTATAGGCGCCTGTCACCATGCTTGGCAAATTTTTGTATTTTTAGTAGAGATGGGGTTTCACTATCTTGGCAAGGTTGGTCCTGAACTCCTGACCTCATGATCCACCCGCCTCAGCCTCCCAAAGTGCGGGGATTACAGGCATGAGCCACCCCGCCTGGCCTCATTAATTCTTAGACTTCTTGTGTGGTAAGCATAAAGCACCATGCTAATAGCAATGGTTCTTTGACACTGGTAAAAAAGGTAAGGCGGCAGACTGCCCCAGCCCCCTCTGACATGTTGTTCCCTCAGCCTGTTGTGCTCTCTCCTTACTGTTAACCTGGAAAACTTGGACTCATCTTATTGTCACTCATCAAATCCTGCTGGGTTCCTGAAAAGTTGGACTCATCTTATTGCCATTCATCAAAACCTGCTGAGTTCCTTCCTTCCTTCTTCCTTTTTCTTTCTTCTCTCTCTCTTCTTCCTCCCTTCCTTTTTTCCTTCCTTCCTTCCCTCCCTCTTTCTCTCCCCCTTTCTCCCTCTCTTTCATCTTTCTTTTTTTTTTTTGAGACAGGGTCTCGCTCTGTTGCCCAGGCTGGAGTACACTGGCATAATCTCAGCTCACTGTAACCTCCGCCTCCTGGGCTCAGGTGATCCTCACACTCAGTCTCCTGAGTAGCGGAGACCATAGGCAAGCACCACCATACTTGGCATTTTTTTTGTGTTTTCAGTAGATACGGGGTTTCACCATGTTGCCCAGGCTGGTCACAAACTCCTGGGCTCAAGAGATCTGCTTTAGCCTCCCAAAGTGCTAGGACTACAGGCATGAGCCACCACACCCAGCTCCCCAGCTCTTTCTTAATAAGAATATGTATAATATTTTATATATGTGTGTGTATATATATAAGTCCAGTGTATACCTTAATGATTATTAGGGGCAATGTCTGCCTTCTTTGATACTCTAGCCCTAGCAAACAGTGGATGTTCTAAGCAGTTATTGAATGAATGAAAACATGAATACAGATCATAATATAAACAATATATGATATACATAATATAAATGGTACCAAAATGTCATAGCAATTTAGTGGAAGAGATTAGTTTTGGTTGAAGAAATTAGGAATGACCTAATAGAAAGGGTGCAATTTGAGCTAATTAAGAGATAGGTAGTGTTCTGGCTGGGCATGGTGGCTCACATCTCTAACACCAGCACTTTGGGAGGCCAAGCCTGGCGGATCATTTAAGGTCAGGAATTTGAGACCAGCCTGACCAACATGGTGAAACCCCATACCTACTAAAACATAAAAATTATCCGAGCATGGTGATGCACGCCTGTAATCCCAGCTATTCGGGAGGCTGAGGTGGGAGGACTGCTTGAGCCATGGAACAGAGATTACAGTGAGCCACTGTACTCCACCTGGGCAACAGAGTAAGACCCTGTTTGAAAAAAGAGAGCAAGAGAGAGTGACAGAGATGGGTAGTGTTCAGTAGGCAGAGGTGAGGGTGGGGACAATCCAGATGGCGAGCAAACAGCATTAATGGAGGTACAGGAGCAGACAGGGAAAGCAAACTGCATACTTGGGAGAAGCCTAGTGGTGTGGCTTCAACAAAACATAGCGTGGGAGTGAGGTTAGGAGGAACAGTGAAATAAAGTTGGAAAGCTATGCCAGAACTACAGCTTAAACATCATTTCGTAGGCAAGGGGAAATTGTGAGCTTCAGATTTCTCAACAGGGAAGTCACATGATCAAGAAGGTATTAGTTTAAGAATTACTAAAATAGTCCTGATGAAAGGTAAAAACTGGAACTAGGGCAGTAATGTACAGATTAAAAGGGAAGTGTTTTTTTTTTGTTTTTTTTTTTTTTAAAACTAGGAAAATACAGGACATTAGCCAAAAAAACAGTAGAGTAAGAACCTTTAAATGTCAGTCTAGACATAAAAGCAATAAATAAAGCAAAAGAAAACCTGTCAGAGTCAACTTTTTCAGAACTCTAGAATCTAATCAAAAGGTTATAGTAACTAGGAGAATGCTTAAACAATTTATTTTTTTATTTTGCTTTTTTTAAAATTTCTTTTCTAACAGTGCATTTTTTAAAAAAGCCGAATGTGGTAAGTAAGCTTTATGGCATTTTAACCTACCCTGGTATCATCCCCACTACTAGTCTGGCAGAAGCTTGAAGACAAAATCTATATTCCCACGATAGATACCAAGTACTAGAGGGAGCGGAACATACGTATTCTAAAAAATTGTAGTTTGTGGCTCATGCCTGTAATCTCAGCACTTTGGGAGGCTGAGGCAGAGGATCACGAGGTCAGGAGATCAAGACCATCCTGGCCAACATGGTGAAACTCCATCTCTACTAAAAATACAAAAATTAGCTGGGTGTGGTGGCATGTGCCTGTAATCACAGCTACACAGGAGGCTGAGGCATGAGAATTGCTTGAACCAGGGAGTCGGAGATTTCAGTGAGCCGAGATGACACCACTGCACTCCAGCCTGGGCAACAGAGTGAGACTCTGTCTCGTAAAAAGAAAAAAATTGTAGTTTGTTTTGACTTGTCTGGTGGCTTCTTGAAGGACTGGCTCAAAGGGCACATGCTTAATTTGTATTTTTCCTGGGGCTGATGAGGCTACTGGAGGGCATTTGTCAAAAACATTTCCAAGCCAATGCATTAGTTGCTGCTAGCTAGAAGAAGGGATGACAGTTGGGGCAAAAAATAGACAAATTGTGAAGATAGAGGAAAGGATGAGCAATGAGATGCTTTAAGGAATAAAGGCTTTGAAAAACTCACACATATTCCTGTGAAATGAGAAAGCTACACACATACACATCCAGGGCTGAATTTGTACTAAAAACAAAAAACAACACACACACACACACACACACACACACACACACACACACAGAAGAGGCACTAAGTTTTCACCTCTGACTGACAATTAGACAAAAATAAAAATAAACAGACAAAAAAAGACAATTAGAAATGATACAAAATGGAGTAGGTGTGGTGGCTTACACCTGTAATCCCAACATTTTGGGAGGCTGAGGAGGGCAGATCACCTGAGTCCAGGAGTTCAAGACCAGCCTGGTCAATGTGGCGAAATCCCGTCTCTATTAAAAATACAAAATTACCAGGGCATGGTGGTGGACACCTATAATCCCAGCTACTCGGGAAGCCGAGGCAGGAGAATTCCTCAAACCCAGGAGGCAGAGGTTGCAGTGAGCCAAGATCACACCACTGCACTCCAGCCTGGGCAACAGGGCGAGACTCTGTCTCAAAAAAAAAAAAAGAAAGAAAAAGAAAAGAAAGAAATGATGCAAAAAGAAGTGACAGTGAAGGCAGGGGTATAAACTGCCTGGCTGAGTGAGAAAGGCATGGTCATCCTCCTGATCTGCCCACCTCAGCCTCCCAAAGTGCTGAGATTACAGGCATGAGCCACCGTGCCCGGCTAATATCTTTCTTAGTGCCTCAAACTAAATCCTGTTCAGGCATTTTTTTTTTTTTTTTTTTTGAGACAGAGTCTCGCTCTGCCATCAGGCGCCAGGCTGGAGTGCAGTGGTGCAATCTTGGCTCACTGCAGCCTCCGCCTCCCAGGTTCAAGCAATTCTCCTGCCTCAGCCTCCCGAGTAGCTGGGACTACAGGTGCACGTCACCATGCCCAGCTAATTTTTTTGTATTTTTAGTAGAGATGGGGTTTCACCATGTTGGCCAGGATGGTCTTGATCTCTTGACCTCGTGATCCGCCCACCTTGGCCTCCCAAAGTGCTGGGATTACAGGCTTGAGCCACTGCAGGCATGTTTTAACAAGTTAGTATGAGTTAATTTTTGTGGAAAAAAATCTGGAAACCATGCACAGTTTTTTCACAATCCATATTTTCCATAATCTTTTGGAGGACTCCTCATGAATCAATCTTCTCCCACTTGTTTTTTTTTAAGTTCCTCTTTTGCTTTCTTTTTTTAATTTTATTATGTGAGATGAGGTCTCACTATTTTGCTCAGTATGGTCTTGAACTCCCTCCTGGCTTCAAGTGATCCTCCCATCTCAGCCTCTCGAATAGGTAGGACTACAGGTGTGCACCACCACCTCAGGTTCTGCAAAGTCGTTTCTATCCAGGAAACCAGGGTACTAATAAGTCCTTCTTTGGCAAGAAGAAAACAGAGAAACAGTCCTTTTCTTTTTGGAGGAACAGCTGGAGTAGGTACTTAATGCACAGTTCCTAAGATCAAATCCAAATCCAAGCTCTCTCACATGCACTTTAAGCAAATGACTTTTTTTTCTACCTGTGAAATGAGGGAAACAGTACTGATCTTCACTGTAGATTGTAGACAGAGTAAGTTTTTTTGTTTTGTTTTGAGACAGTCTCACCATATTACCCAAGCTGAAGTGTAGTGTCACAATCTCAGCTCACTACAATCTCCCCTCTGCCTCCCAGGCTCAAGTAATTCTTGTGCCTCAGCCTCTCGAATTGCTGGGATTACAGACGTGCACCACCATGTCCAGCTAATTTTTGCATTTTAAGTAGAGACAGAGGTTTCACCATGTTGGCCAGGCTGGTCTCAAACTCCTGGTCTCATGTAATCCACTAGCCTTGGCCTCCCAAAGTGCTGGAATTACAGGTGTGAGCCACCATGCCTGGCCGACAGAGTGGTTTAAACTACAGTAAAAAGCTCTTGGAACTAAGAACAGTACTTGGCATATTTAAGTGTTCAATAAATTCTATTAAGTATTCAGGAGTACAAAATGGATCCCACAAAGATAATTCAAAGGACCACAAAAACAAGTGTTTGTGTTTTGTTGTTTAAAACATGCTTCCTTCCCTTTCTCCAACACACAAGCAGCAAAGCAGAGACACACCCATAGCCCAAGGAGAAGACACCCAAACACCAAATTAGAAATGGCTTCACAGCACGGAATGAGAGGTGCTCAAATGGCTCCTAGTAAGTGCCCACAGGGACAAACAACCCTGTCAGCGTGGTGAGCAATCATCTCCCACAAAATTGAACAAAGCAGCAGAGGTACGTAGGAAGCAAGTGAGGACATAGAACCTCTAAGGCCCATGTAAATCTGTCAAGAAAACTTTCTGGTGGAAGGAAGGATAGAAGAAAGATCTGGACATCAGCATTTGGTAATGTCTACTTTAATCTTCCTGACAACTGCATTCAAACCGACCTGGGTGTGCTGGCCCCAAGCACATCATCTAGCTTGAGTTCCACTGCTGGGTGGGAAAAAAGGAAAGTAAGGGCAAGTCAGAGCCCAGAAAGGAGCACAATTCAGAACCGCACAGCCGGGGAGACTGAGGATGACTGTGGGGTAACAAGGAAAGGGGCATGTGGGGTAGAGGTAAAGAAGGGAATGTAGCGGAGTCGCGGCCATAGTGGGCAAGTAAGCCTTGAAGGTGGAGAGAGGCACCTCTCTGAAGACTGGGCCTGCTCCAGTAGAGTGCTCAGGAGCTAGCAGCAGGGGCCAGCAGCAACCACAAGGAGCTAAGCAACTGGTGCAAACCCCACACAGCTTCATGCAACCAAGAGTGCTTTATTCTGCCCAGGCTTCTATTCAGTCTCATCTTTTTATTTTTTTTTTTGAAACAGGATCTGGCTCTCACCCAGGCTGAAGTGCAGTGGTGCAATCTGGGCTCACTGCAGCCCAAACTTCTGGGTTCAAGCGATCCTCCTACCATAGCCTCCCAAGCAGCTGGGATTATAGGTGCACACCATCATGCCCCACTGATTTTCTACTTTTTGTAGAGATAGGGGTCTCACTATGTTGCCCAGGCTTGTCTCAAACTCCGAGTTCACCTCAGCTTCCCAAAGTGTTGGGATTAGAGGCATGAGCCACCACACCAGGCCTCAATCTTTTCAATCTTTTGTTTTACAAAAGCAGACATCTCCCTAGTTGGAGCAAGGAGAAAACGGGACTTCGGTATGTTCCGAGGGACAAGGAGAAGCCCACGACAGTTCGAGATCTTTCCAGAATGATCTGCACTCCACCTCCTCATCCCTCTTCCCAAAGCGCGACACCTTGTTCCTGGGAGTAGGGGGCGATGCACACCCAGTGCCTGCCCTCATCCGACAAAGTCATAGGGGACTCACGGGCAGCTGTACTGCCACCGAGGGTCCCCAGCTGCTCAGGACCGCCAGTCAGATCCAGCCTGTCTTCGAACGAGACACGCATCTCTGGCCCCGCCCCCGGCCCCCGCCCTCCGCCCTGAGGAGACATGCGTCTAGCCCCCGCACCGTGAGGAGACACGCGTCTTGGCCCTGCGCCTGAAGAGAGGCATTCCCACCCCTGCCGCTCACACGCGAAGCCAAGCGTTCTGGCCTCCACCATCTTTTTTTTTTTTTTTT
>NW_016107750.1:622637-623849 GCF_001604975.1 Cebus imitator
CAGGCATGTGCCACCATGCCCAGCTAATGTTTTGTATTTTTAGTGGAGACGGGGTTTCACCATGTTGACCAGGATGGTCTCGATCTCTTGACCTCGTGATCCACCCGTCTCGGCCTCCCAAAGTGCTGGGATTACAGGCATGGGCCTCCACCATTTTAAGACGCCGGAACACCCGTGAGGGGACGCGCACTCCCAACGGGGCGGAGCTAAGAGCGCCGCGCCCAAAAAAGGCGGCAAAGTCCCTGACACGCTGAGAACTTGTGAGTCGCCATGTCTATGCTCTCCGACGGCACGCCGTGCTTCCCCTCAGGCACCTTTCACCGTTAGGGATGACGGCCCCGCGGCGGTTCTGGGTATGGTTCTGATTCACCGCCATCTTCCTTCGAGCCTCCTCCCGCCGCCCCGCAGATGGAAAGGGGCGGGGGGGACCTGCGCCGATACGTGGGGCGGGGCTCTGAGAGGGAGAGCGGGGATTATGACGCAAGGAGGAGGAGGTGCGTGATCGCGTCACGTGATTAGGGCAGTGGCCGGAGGGCAGGGAGGAATCAGGGTGGAGGCACCAGCCGAGAAAGGGGCGGGGCCTGGGAATTGGTTCCGCCCCCGGAGCGCTAAAGGGTAATAGGAGAATGGCCTCCCGACCTCAGCTGTACCCTTAGCCCCCTGCCTGCGGGTTTGGACTGGGGTTGGTCCTGTCAAGAATGAAAATTAAAGGCAGCCGACCCGAGAACCCAAGCAAGGATTTCCCTGCGCCCTCCCCGCCCCGCCAGGAAGCCGCTGCCTTTTGCAGAAAGGGTCCAGAATAACTCCTTGCCTCCCTAGGCGCACAGAACTTTCTTCCACCGGCGGAGGCCCGGAGGCCCCTGAGGAGTCCCTGCCAGTTCCAAGATCGACAGCGCCTTTGTCTCTGGGTCATCGTTCATGCCTGCCCTGCCTCCTCCAGGGTGACCGTTCATGCCTGCCCTGCCTGCTCCAGGGTGATCGTGGGAATGGAGCGGGACGTGTTGTACCGGAATTGCTTTGAGAACTAAAATGTTGTACATGTTCTTATTTACTTTAAACTTCACAAATACAGGCCAGGAGTGATGAATCACGCCTGTAATCTCAGGACTTTGGGAGGCCCAGGCGGGAGGGTCACTTGAACTCAGGGGTTCAAAACCAGCCTGGGCAACATGGTGAGCCTTATCTCCACCTTTTTTTTTTTTTTTTTTTTTT
>NW_016107750.1:629011-636273 GCF_001604975.1 Cebus imitator
TTTTTTAATTAACTG
This sequence comes from Cebus imitator, assembly GCF_001604975.1. NCBI lineage: Eukaryota > Metazoa > Chordata > Mammalia > Primates > Cebidae > Cebus > Cebus imitator. The sequence goes on from NW_016107750.1 coordinate 629,027, forward strand.
GGTGTGGTGGCTTACACCTGTAGTCCCAGCTACTCAGGAGGCTGAGGCGGGAGGACTGCTTGAGCCCTGGAGATGGAAGCTGCTGATGGCAGCCAGCAGTGATCCAACCACCGCACTCCAGGCTGGGCAGCAGAGCAAGACCCTATTAAAAATAATAATAAAAATAATAAAAATAGAGTTCAGTAGTATCAGAGGGTCTTCCAGACACAGCACCAGAGTTCTTCAAAGAGATCAAAAGGATCTTCAAAGAGATGTAAACCTCTTCTTGACTACTGTCTTTCATCAAATTTAAGACACTGTTAAGCATAAGATGCAACAGTTTTTTATGTACCACTGAGGGGGAAAAAAAGTTGCCACATAAACTGACATTCCATCAATTGTAAATGTATTTTGAGTTCAGAAAATTTGTTTCAAAATACAAGCCTTACTACAACAACCTTGGGCAAAGATTATTATGTTCTTGGGACTCCAGTTTGCATATATCTGTTTGAAGGCTTTGAACAGAAGAGCTCTTAGGTTTCTTTCAGCTGTGACATTTTATGTTCACCAAACTGCTTTGTCACTCATATTTCATTTCTCTCCATCTCAGTGTCATGGTGCTACTCGTTTCTGCCCTCGTCATTTTACTTCAATCATTCCCACAGCCTCCTGCTTTGTCTTCATCCAACTCTGTCCCTACCAAACCACTTCCCACTATTCATCCATACCTTGCACTCATCCTCCAGAATGTTGAGGCGTCAAACATAATTCCCTACAGTTGTCACATTCAGAGAAATAATATACAGGTGAGTGTGTTATTTGTTGGCTACCATAAAAAGTGTGCACCTTAAGGAGAGGAAGAGTTGGCTTAAGTTGAAGAAAGATATAAGCTAAAGCCGGGTGTGATAGCTCCTTTGGGAGGCCGAGGCGGGTGAATCACAAGTTCAGGAGTTTGAAACAGCCTGGCCAACATGGGGAAAGCCCATCTCTACTAAAAATTCAAAAATTAGCTGGGTGTGGTAGCAGGCACCTGTAATCTCAGCTACTTGGGAGGCTGAGGCAGGAGCATCACTTGAACCCAGGAGATGGAAGTTGCAGTGAGCTGAGACCATGCCATTGCACTCCAGCCTGGGCGAGAGAGTGTAATTCCGTCTCAAAAAAAAAAAAAAATATATATATATATATATATATATACAAGCTAGTGCTTAAGTTTTAATCCTTATTCACTGTAAAATAAGCAGGTATCTAGGTATCTAGGTATCTAGCATGGGTCCACTCCTTTTATATGTATATTTTTTGAGACAGGGTCTTGTGTTGCAGGCTGGTCTTGAACTCCTGGGCTCAAGCGATGCTCCTGCCTTAGCCTCCCAAAGTGCTGAGATTACAGCCATGAGCCACCACACCCAGCCAGGTCCACTCCTTTCATAGACTTGGTCCTTACACATTCAGGAAAAAGGAGGGGGAGAGCCAGGAAGTTAACTGAATGAAAATAAGCATCATTTTCACTAGAGACAGGCTGTACTTTGCACAGCATCCCTCAAGGTCAGGTGTGATAGTTCCATCACTCATTTTGTTGTTGCTTTTTTTTTTTGAGACAGGGTCTTGCCCTGTTGCCCAGGCTGGAGCACAGTATTGTGATCTCAGCTCACTGCAACCCCAACCTCCCATGCTCAAGCCATTCTCCCACCTCAACCTCCCATCCATTACTCATTTTGGATATAAAATGTTATAAAATAATGACTGAGGCCCAACCTCACAAAGTGTTTCCATCTCTTGTATCTGCGGCTACCTCTTACCAAGACAGTCTCACCCTCCATACATGGGTGAGATGATATAACAGCTGATTTGGTCAAAGAGCACAATAAGACACGCCAGGCAATTACTGTTCAAACAGCAGTGTTTAGTTGTACAACACATAAATCTAGCAACATTTACAGGACCAGTTTGAGTGTCTGTTTGCTTGTTTTCATTTGGGAAATTTAACTGTAATGTCACTGTAAGATTGGCTGGGACTGGTAACATTTAAGAAATGGGTCGTTCTTGCATCCCCTAGGCGTGGGCCTCTTGCTCCATCAGGACTTGGTTGTAGTTGAATGGCCCACAAGTCACCAGCCTTTGAGCAAGTTGTGTCCAGGTGGAGACAGGGAGGGGGTGGGCAAAGGGGACTTCTATAAAGACACTGTGTGGGGCAGTGGCAGTCAACATTCGAAAACATTCATGCATCTGATGGGGGGCTTTGCCCTCCCTTGGGTATTTTCCATTAGCCTATAGTGACCACCTGTGGCCAGGCTAATTCATTACTCACATTAATGAGGAAGGGGGTGGGGGTAGGACTAGGTAGGGTAGGTGGGAAGAGATCCCTCTTATTGCTGAACGGACAGAAGGGCGCTAGTTTTTCCTTAGAGTGTACATATTGTGGGTTTCTGGGGGTTTGTGTGTGTGTTTGGTTTTTGTTTGTTTGGACATAAGAAAGTCAACTCCAGCAATGTCTTCTTAGGAAAACCGTCTACGGCCATACCACCCTGAACGCGCCCGATCTCTTCTGATCTCGGAAGCTAAGCAGGGTCGGGCCTGGTTAGTACTTGGATGAGAGGAAAACCACTCTTTCTCAGTGGCTACGTTATGAGATGGGGAGGATGTACAACTGCACTCTGGGCCAGCCACAAGTGGTGATTTTTTAAAAAGTGATCCTAGCCCTTGCTCCTCAACATCTATAGTGACCCACCCTCATGAATTCTTTTAAGCAATGAAGGAGACACCCTCGTCCCACATTGGGGCTCACACAGCTGATCTCAATGAATCTGGCAAGCAGAAAAATTGCTTTCTTGACCCTTTAAGGAAGCCAAGAGTAGCTCATGCAGATGAATGAGTAGGGAGCAATGCCATTGCCCTTGGAGATGGTTACAAGTAGCTGGGGTGGGTCTGCAAGGACAGAAGGAGCTCTTGATGAGTTCTTTTGCCCTGCAGATGGCCTGGGACCGGCTGACACAGACGATGCAGTAGGGCAGTGCTGGCAGAACCCCACTCCACTGGGAGGAGAGGAGTGGTTTGGATAAGTGGAAGAAGCAACTGTCCTAGAGGCAGCTGGCCCCTCCTACCTACTGAGGGTTGAGAAGGACTGTGGTGGTGAGCTGGACAAGCACAGCACTAAAAAGGGCTTGGCCCTGCAGCAATAACAGCTGAGAGGAATGGAGGGAGAAGCAGCGCTTGAAATGGCCTTCATTCAGCAGTGGGGCAGGGGGTGGCTGGCACAGGTGGAAGGACAGTGCCCAGGAGGCCTTCTCCCTGCAGGGGGGGTTGAGAACTGTTGAGGGTGTGGAGACCAGCAGCTGGCAGCACACATATAAAATACCTTCTCCATGGAGGCTGAGATCATGGTTCGGGGTGTCAGGCACCATTCCTACTCAGCCTCTCCGACACCCACCTCCCATACCCCTAGATCTTCCCCTGCTGGTCCAAGGTCTCCATACAGGACTGCTTCTCTGGCAGCCAAGGATCCCTGTTCTGTTGAAATGTAGTAACCTCTGGGCTGTAGCACTGCTGTTCTATCCTGACAGGAGCCTACCCTGTAACTTTGTAAGCAGGGGAGGATGAGGGCTGGGTTGGCAAATAAGCCTCCAGGAAAGACCGAGACCATAGGTTTGAGGTCACCGGTGACCTGATCACCACCCCCATTTCCCCTGGTCCATTGAATCTTGGGTCTTAAGTCTGTGTTTTCTTCCTAGCACCTGAGTGATAAAAGACTGGGATTGTAAGTGCTGGGATTCATAGAGGACCAGTGAAAAACCTCAGCTGAACCAGGAGATAGGACAGGAGGTTGTATGAGGTTATTGTAAACAGTTTCACTTGGTGTTTTCCCTTGCCTAAGGCTAAATTGTTTCCCCGGCCCGAACTTCATCAATCTTACAGATTAAAGGAAAAGAGTAACTTACTTGTACAGCAAACAGGGGAAATATATGCATTAATAAATACAGGGCTTCAGGGAGAGACAAGAAAAGCCTAAGTGTATGAAAATGGGTATCACTGGGACTGCCTGCAGGAGTCAGGAGGAGAGGGAATTAGGGAAAAGCAGAGAAAGACATACATGTAATTAGCTTCAGCACAAAAGTAACAGGGAATAGAAAAGAAAGAGGTCAAGTATGTTTGAGGCAAATGGAACAACAGAGAAGCCTGCTTAAAAGGGAGAGAAGTCTGATGGAGAAAAGGGAGGTGTGGTCAAAAATCTGTCTCTGAAGCCAAATCACTAAGACAAATAATGTACATTGTTTCTGATACTTCTTTAGAATTAGTTATAGAACTTAATGTCCCCATAAAAGGTTGTCTCGCCTGACCAGCATGTGTGCTTCCTCTAACTGGACACTGGGAACTCCATCACTCACTGTGTTTCCCTCTTCACGTTGGCTGCCTGTGAGCTCAAGGCTTGTTCGGGTGTTTGACTACAGAAACTTTCTTTCCTCTTCCTTTCTTTGGCTCAGTTTCTCTGGCAATCTCAGTTTGTACTGTCCTGTACTTTTTTTTTTTTTTTTTTTTTGAGACAGTCTCGCTCTGTTGCCCAGGCTGGAGTGCAGTGGCGCCATCTAGACTCACTGCAACCTCTGCCTCCAGAATTCAAGCAATTCTCTGCTTCGGCCTCCCGAGCAGCTGGGATTACAGGTGCACACCACCACGTCTAGCTAATTTTTGTATTTTTAGTAGAGATGGGGTTTCAGCATGTTGGTGAGGTTGGTCTCGAACTCCTGATCTCGTGATCCACCCGCCTCAGTCTCCCAAAGTGCTGGGATTACAGGCGAGAGCCACCGCACCCAGCCTGTCCTGTACTTTTGTGATTTTATTTGAAAGTAGCCTAAAGTCATTTCTGGAAGTAGACTGGGCATAAATTCTAAATATAGGAATGAACCTAACGTAGATTCATCTAAAAGGAAGTGAAAGATGTCAGAGATGGGCAGGAGAGAGGGAGAGAAAGAAATGTATGAGGAAAGGAGGGAAAGGGAGAAAGAAGACAAAGCAGGAAGCAGAGACAGGCACTGGCCTGGGAGCGGAGGCCAGGTGAGTGGACAGCAGCAGTAGGCTCTGGTGACAGGTGGTGGCTTTGGGACAGTGAACACAACACAGACTGAAGGGTGGAGCTCCACTCGTAGGCACTGATTCTTTCTGTAAGAACCCAGCTCTGGCCTACTTCTCTGCCCTCTCGTGACCTTCCTTTTCCCAGGAAGCCCCATCCTAACCCCAGACCACCCCCAACTTACAGAGAGGGTTGTTCTGAACTCCCTGCCCCCTACCCAGGTCTAGCTCCCTGCCATCTGTCCTTGGAGAATCTCTATAGTCCCAGTTTGTGTGCAGGCTCCGAGAGAAGAGTTGCCTGTGGCTCACCTGCTCCCAATACTTTTAAATGAAACCTCCCCCACATCTCCTGAGTGAGGCACAGGGCTTTGTTTTGGGATACAAGAAAAAGGAGACAGATAATGGACAGGCATGGAGGAACCAAACTTACAAGGGACTCTCCAGGGAGGGCAGTGAAAATACCTCACCCCTGCATGCACACACACAGGCTCTCTTGTTCACACACACACACACACACACACACACACACAACATAGACAAGATGCTCCACAAATACCAGAGAGGCCTGTGGGACAGAGCTGAGAGGAAGAAGGTGGTTGGTGGTGGTATTTGGGATGTGTGTATGTGAAGTGGGTATGTATGATGACACAGAGAAGGGGTCATCATGGGTTACTGTCGTGGCTTTCCTCTGTGTCCACGCTCACCGGAGGGAGGCCTCCATTGTCATTGAGCCGCTTGGCCCTGTAAGTCTCATAGTGGATGTTGTGTGTCACTTCCTTGAGGTCCTGGAGGTGGGTCCTAGAGGACACAGGGTGAGAAAAAAAAGGATGAATTAGGGGCAGGAAAAGGAGGTGGTGATGTACATCACTTCAAGGGACTGGACCCAATGACTGGGACCCACTCCCAGGAGCTAAGGATGCTTCTACAGCCCCTTCCAGTTTGCAACAGGAGCTGGAACTGACGCAGAAAGCTCTGTCATAGAGACCTGGAGACACAGGAGGTGAATCTGAACAGACAGACCCTGACCCCAAATAATTCAGCCTGCTATCTGGACAGGGGGAGGGGAGACATCTTACCTGATGACAAAGTCTCGAAGCAGGGCAAACTCACAGTGGTTGAGGTTTTCCACTATGAACAAAACAAAACAAAGCAAAACAGGTAGTCAGTTCATTAATGCAGCAACACCCAGGAGGCGAACTTCTGTTCGGGTCACGGAGGCATTTAGGAGAAAGCTATGGGATGGGTTCTTCTGTAACCCTTCCAGAGGTTTGCTCACTTGGGTGCACTGGATTTGATTCATTGATCAAATGTTTATTAAGCAGCTACAATGGGTACAACACTCTTCTAGATGCTGTGGAACAACAGCTAAGAGGGACTATTATTTTTACCATTTTACAGAAGAGAAAACTAACACGGAGTCTAAGAAACTGGCCAAGGCCTAAGATACATTTCACATTCTTAAGAAGCTTATAATCCAATTGGAAGTAACACAGAGAAAATGACAATTGAGCCATTTTATTTTATTATTTTTATTTTATTTTATTTTGAGATGGAGTCTCACTCTTGTTGCGCAGGCTGGAGTGCAATGGCATGATCTTGGTTCATTGCAACCTCTGCCTCCCAGGTTCAAGCAATTCTCCTGCCTCAGCCTCCTGAGTAGCTGAGAGTACAGGCAATGTGCCACCATAGCCGGCTAATTTTGTATTTTTATTTTAATAGAGACAGGGTTTCTCCATGTTGGTCAGGCTGGTCTCAAACTCCCAACCTCAGGTGATCCGCCCTCCTCAGCTTCCCAAAGTGCTGGGATTACCGGCATGAGCCACTGTGCCTGGCCCAATTGAGCCATTTTAAAAAGGTCATGCACTACAAAATAAATCCAATTCAACATATATTGAATACCTAGTATCTGCAAATCACTGGCCAAGCAGGTTGGAACAGAATGACGATAAAGACATGGGGCTGGGCACAAGAGCTCATGCCTATAATCCCAGCACTTTGGGAGGCCAAGGTGGGAGGATTACTTGAACCCAGGAGTTCAAGATCAGTCTGGGTAATATAGTGAGACCCTACCTATATTAAAAATAAAAATAAAAATAAAATTGCCATGGCCGGGCGCGGTGGCTCACGCCTGTAATCCCAGCACTTTGGGAGGCCAAGGTGGGTGGATCACGAGGTCAAGAGATCGAGACCATCCTGGTCAACATGGT
>NW_016107750.1:636323-637693 GCF_001604975.1 Cebus imitator
GAACCCAGGAGGCAGAGGTTGCGGTGAGCCGAGATCGCGCCATTGCACTCCAGCCTGGGTAACAAGAGCGAAACTCCGTCTCAAAAAAAATAAATAAATAAAATAAAATAAAATAAAATTGCCAGGTGCAGTGGCTCATGCCTGTAATCCCAGCACTTTGGGAGGCTGAGGCAGGCAGATCACCTGAGGTCAGGAGTTCAGACTAGCCTGACCAACATGTCAAAACTCTGTCTCTACAAAAATATTTATTAGCTGAGCATAGTGTGCGCCTGTGGTCCCAGCTACTCAGGAGGCTGAGGCAGGGAGAATCACTTGAACCCGGGAGGCAGCGGTTGCAGTGAACCGAGATTGTGCCACTGCACACCAGCCTGGGTGACAGAGTGAGACTCCGTCTCAAAAAAAAAAAAAATCTGAGTCTGAAATCAAGTTTCGCCACTAACAAGTTATGTGACTTTGGGCAAGGCTTTTAACCTGAGCTCTGGTGCTTGGTGCCTTATATTCTGAGAACAGGAGCATGTGCCCTCCTTCCTTCATAGGGTTATCATATTGAACGAAATCATTAAAGTGATTCCTTGACCACTTTCAGAACCATCAACACCCGCCCAAGGTCACATCCATTCATAATAAAATGGAAATGGCAACACCTGAACAACCCTCCAGCAGTTTGTCAGATCACATCTTCCTTCCTATGAAAACTTTCTCCAGGTTTTCCAGGTCTTACTAAACTCTCCATGTTCCGAACTCTTTTGATGCACCAAGTCAGTGCACCCAGTCAGGTGCTACATTGGTCTCTCGTTATTCCTGCCTGTAAGCATCTTCTCAATGAGACTGTAAGCTCCTTAAGGGCAGAATCTGGCTGGCATGCATTTCATATGTTCTGAGACAGTGCCTTGATCTATAGATGCTTAATAAATGGTGACTGGATAACTGATCAGCAACGAGTTCTTCAAGAAGATGCAATGAATTACCTTCGATGATCCCCCATGGAGTTTTTCGGCCAAGGACCCGCTTGCCATTCACTTGGTACTCCTTGTCACTTCCCACCACAGCAAACGGCATGCTCTCCTGCTGTACGGGACAGAAACACAAACCAGACAATGTGCACCATCATTCTCCAACAACCTGGGCATCCAGGAGCAGGACGACATATGGTCCTGTGGCCTTGAACCACACTCTTCTGATGCTCATTCAGAGATACTGCTGATGGCAAGGGCAAGGCTCAGCCGATTGAAAAGAGCACCACACTCAGAATCAGGAGCCCTGGGTTGAATCCCGATTGTACTACTACCCGGCTGGTTAACCTCGGGAATCAGCTCTCCTTCAGCTGCAGAGTGCTGCATCCATTTTTTTTTTTTTTTTTTTTTTTTTTT
>NW_016107750.1:641984-643506 GCF_001604975.1 Cebus imitator
TTTTTTGAGATGGAGTTTTGCTCTTGTTGCCTAGGCTGGTGTACAGTGGGACAATTTCAGCTGACTGCAACCTCTGCCTCACGTGATTCTCCTGTCTCAGCCTCCCGAGTAGCTGGGACTATAGGCATGCACCACCACACCCTACTAATTTTTATATTTTTATAAAACAGAGAGTATATTTTTACAAAGTAGAGACAGGGTTTCGCCATGTTGGTCAGGCTGGTCTAGAACTCCTGACCTCAGTTGATCCACCTGCCTCAGCCTCCCAAAGTGCTGGGATTACAGGTGTGACCCACTGTGCCTGGCTTTTATTTTTAAATGGAGTTTCCACTCTTGTCAACCAGGCTGGAGTTCTTAGCTCACTGCAACCTCCACCTCCCTGCAACCTCCACCTCCTGGGTTCACGCAATTCTCCTGCCTCAGCCTCTCAAGTAGCTGGGATTATAGGCACCCACCACTGTGCTCAGATAATTTTCATATTTTTAGTAGAGATGGGGTTTCACCATGTTGGTCTGGCTGGTCTCAAACTCCTGACCTCAGGTGATCTACCTGCCTCAGCCTCCCAAAGTGCTAGGATTATAGGCGTGAGCCAATGCAGCAAGCCACTTCATACTTTTCATAGTGCTTTACCATACGCTTATTGATTTTGAACAACTCTGATCTAGCAAGGACAGACAGAATGCCTCTTAAACAAGTCCACCAAAGCAGACTCACTGACGTTTCACACCGTCTCTGTGAAACCTACTACTACAGATGCCCAGGCCCTCGGAATCTCAGAGCTCTAGGCTACTTCCTGGTGTACAAAGGCCAGCCCTGCTCCACCAGGTGGGTTGTTTGTTCATCAAGAGCCAGCTGTTTGTTCCCAAATCTATTTGCCTGATGTGTACTTGTTACTGTGATTAGATAAACTGAAGCCGTATGCCTAAAGAGAGTTGCTTCTCTGAAATTTAAGCTGAATGTTTCAGAAAGACTTGATAAAGGTGAGTTGCTTTGGCATTAAAGGTGGGCTTATCCTCAAAGAAGAGGCCTTGGCACTTCAGGAAAAGAATGTTTAATGAATGTGATGAATATGTTTTGTTTTGCTTTGGGCAGGTGAGTTATTATACATACCTTGGCGGATTCTGAGTTCCATGCCCACCGTCCTGCTTATATATGTTTTAAGTTATTTTAACTTAGTAACTTCTTAAAATATTTTTAAACATTTAAGATTTGTGACCAGGTGCAGTGGCTCACGCCTGTAATCCCAACACTTTGGGAGGCCAAGGAAGGCTGATCACCTGAGGTCAGGAGTTGGAGACCAGACTGACCAATATGGAGAAACCCATCTCTACTTAAAAAAAAAAAAAAAAAAAAAATTAGCTGAGTGTGGTGGTATGTGCTTGGAATCCCAGCTACTTGGGAGGCTGAGGCAGGAGAATCACTTGAACCCAGGAGGCGGAGGCTACAGTGAGCTGAGATCGCATTATTGTACTCCAGCCTGGGCAGCAAGAGCAAAACTCTGTCTCAAAAAAAAAAAAAAAAA